>NC_134488.1:79872573-79875073 GCF_040206685.1 Ascaphus truei | reverse complement strand
GTACATCAAGAAATTGTGTTCTGCTTGCATGAGATTTATTGTAGATTGTAAAATATATTAAGAAACCAACATAAGAATTATCCATTGATAACATTAAGTGTACAGAAGTTTGTTTTTCAAACTACTCTGCCTACACAAAACCTATTTGCACACGATGATTGTCCATTGTACCTAGAAGTATTAAACACAACACATTTAATAAAGTAATGTTTTGTAAAGGTATTGCTTAAATCAGTGGTGCACAAACTGGGGGGCGTGAACCCCAGGGGGGCGCGAAATCATCTGCGGGGGGCACGGGGCTTACAGAGGCCCAGCGCGCTTCCCGAAGGCACTTAAAATAAGTGCCAGGGAAGCGGCGAAGGCCTCTGTAAACTGCACTTACCTTGCTCCTGGAGATGCGTCGCCATGGCAACGTGGCGGCAAATGACGTCGTGAGGTCATGAGACATCACGTTGCCACAGCAACGTGACATCATGACGCTGGAGCCAAGGTAAGAAGGGGGGTGGTGGCGCGAAGAGAGGGGAAGAGCCTGCATGGCGGTGCAGGGAAAAAAGATTGTTCTCCCCTGGCTTAAATAATATTTGACTAACGACATTTTGCTAAAGACACACTTTATACTGTGGTTCAAATGATATTATTACAGTTTACAAAGATGATGAAAAGAAGGATAGTTAGGGTTTATGTTGGAGGGTCACATCTCACTGCAGTTGAAAGTAAGCACCTGGAAACTAATCTCCTACCCTATCACCCGTATCTCACATTAAATGGTAAAAACAGTATTTTTAATGCTTTAGGTTTTTTTTTACATACATGTTGCAAATTTGCAGTACATACAGTAGAGCGTGGATGAGAAATCTCACCAATGTACCCATTGATACTTTAACATTTTTAACACAGTTAAAAATACTTTACTTAGAAATCTTTTAGCGGGCACAAAACCATGGCTACTTTTTATTTTTCTCTGGCCGCCTTCAGTGGTCCAATGTAAACCACAATGAGAACAGAGAAGAAACAACATAGCAGGTTACACCCCAATTCAGAACAACTTCAATCCAAATCCTTTCCTGTGCTTAACATTTTAGAAAAGGTCTAACATTGATAAAATACTTGAGGTAAATCACACCAAGTCATTGATTTCATGGTTTTCCTTTGTGTGCCGTTATGTGCTTTTCTTTGTTAAGTAGTGATGTATGACAGCGTTAGAAATACCAATGCTGCTTACTCATTTAGTTACCTTGAATCTTTCTGTAATCTATGGAGGGTTCAAAGTGATGTGAAATTACATTGAAGTCTATGATGCCTCAAACTTCCTGTACCACAAACAGCATTACCAAAGTAGCAATATGGCAGCATGCTGTCCTAGTTTTATTTTTTTATGTACATAACCTTGATATGCTTTGCAAAAAATTGATGTTCTAAAAAAAAAAAAAAAAAAAAAAAACTAACTGAGACTACTTAAGGTATCTGGGGTGTAGTCTGCCTTTAAGGGAAGAGATCAATTCCACGTCAGATCTCTAATGTAAGTGTAGCATATAGAAAGGAAACGGATAGAAAGGACAGCTGCACCATTTTCAGATGCTAATGTTGTTACAAGCCATTATGATATTACTCCAAACAACTCTTCTCATAACAGCTTCAAAACCCTCCCTCAATTGTTCAGCGACACAAGCAGAGGAACGTTGTCACAAATCACAAATTGATTGTTACAAATGCATCATAACATTTATACAGTACTTTGTAGCATCAAATTAATAGCATATTGCCAATAAGTAGGTAGCACAAAATGGCAGCGGGAGAAAGCACTCCACATTTGCACAGCGTTGTTACCAAGAAAATGGGAATGTAAGCAGGTATCAGTGTCCAACAGCTGTTTGGATAGGACAAACATCTTCTGAGCACTGATATCATGTAGCTCACATGGAGCAATTGTTTGGTGTATTGTAGATTGTAGATGTCTATTCATCCTTGTTCAGGAGTAATTTTCTCCCGTTGCATCCTCAGTTCTTTATGTGCCTGTGAGAAGAAGAAGAAGAAGAATGGTTATATTAGGAAGGGTGTGAATCCCGGTAAGTGGAGTTGCAGGGGCCTCATGTGATCCCCCGACATTTTATTTAAATGCCTTGGGGAAGAGCGTGGGGCCTCTGCAACCGCTCACTCCTCCCCAGAAATATATAGTGCACCCCTGGTGTAAATGAGGGGAGAGTGCCTGTGCCATTACTTCTCATCATGTTTGAGGAATACCGGTAAATTGACTATGATGGTAGGGGCAGTGTGGCATGATACAATAAAGTTTAAGCCCGTTTGCTAGCCCTACCAGTCAAGATGGCGACCCAGTTAAAAGGATTAACTGGCCATCTCAAGGCTGTGAAATGGCTGATGGCCTTGGAAACATTTAAGCCAGGTTAGGTATTGAGTTTCACTATGTATTCTGGGACTATGTTGTTATTATTATATGTTTATTGTATTTCCAAACTGTATCTATGTGACTCGTATGCTTGGG
>NC_134488.1:79095184-79232684 GCF_040206685.1 Ascaphus truei | reverse complement strand
GGATTGTAGATCTTTGATGTATGATCAGGCACAAGAAGGGTACAAAGGGGGATCAGAGGGTAATGAGAATGGGCTTTACCCACAGCATAGGGGACCCCCACAGCCCACAGCACCACCCATGTCCCCTATGCAACAACAGTATTCACCCCCCGCACCAGTACCACAATATAAAGACCAACACAACCCCATGCCAAACACAGGTCCCTATCACCAGGCACAGAAAATGCTAGAAGCAATAGTAGGGACTGGGGAGCAGGGAATGGGAAACATGGAGAAGGGCAACCCCGTGAGTTCAGCATAGGGGTGTGCCCCCCCTGTCACTCTGTCATTTGTTGCAAATATATCCTTAGCAGGTGACGGGAGACCACATCTCCTAGGAGTGATAGAGGGGATAAAGGTTGAAATACTCATTGATAGTGGGGCATCCGTTTCTACAACAGGTTTGCCTTTGAGGGTCCCCGAGGCTGCTGAAGAAGCGGTCTTGGTGAGCTTCAATGGCAAAGCTACCCCGGCTGTTTTGTGCCCGGAGGTAGTGGTTTATTTAAAAGATCATGTTATCTGTGTTGCAATGTGGAAAACGGAGGCTATGCATGCTACTATCTTGGGTTCAGAGGTCATGCAGAGAGAAGGATGGCTTATTGATTATCCAAATACATGTATCTGGAGGGTCCAGCCCTCTAGAACAAAAACACATGCTATTGAGAGTACATTCTACCTCAGCTTATGCAGTACGAGGGTACATTACACGATTGTCACACTCAAGTCCAGCGGGAAAAAGCCTCTCCCTTTGCTAAGGAAAAGGATGAGACGGCTCCTGCTGTATTTGTAGATGGAGCTCGTTACTGGGAGGATGGGCAGTTTTGGACAGGGTTTGCAGTGAACGACCCTGAGGGAAAGAAAATGTTTAAATTCCAGCTGCCACCTTCATACTCCGCACAGCGTGCTGAGCTTGAAGCTGTTAAATGGGTTATTGAGAATGTGGAAGGAAACATAAACATCTACAGTGATAGCTCATATGTAGTGCGAGCATTAACAGAACATTTACCTCTGTGGTGTAAACGAGGTTTAGTTGATGCATCAGGTAAAGGCTTACAACATGCAGCCATACTAGAAAAACTGTACCAGGAAGGCCTTGATGCACCTGACAGAGTAGCAGTGTTAAAAGTAAAAGCTCATCAAGGAATTTCAGAGGATCCTATAATTATGGGAAACTTTGAGGCGGACATTGCAGCCAAGGATGCCGCCAGATATGGGGAAACTTTATATCCTATAGTGAGAATACAGGATATTAGCTCTGTGAGTAAGGGCCTACCCACAATCTTTATTGAGTCAGTTGCATTTGAAGGAGAACAGGCAAAAGATTCTAACATCAAACATTTGAGAAACACTATGTCCACTGACACTTCATTATCTGATCAGGAAGGAATTTTGTGTAAACAAACTAACACGGGTTGCTTACTACCCATTTTGCCCGCACATTTAGAGCCTTTATTAGTCAAGTACAATCATGACACAATGGGCCACATTGGCACAGATTTGTTAACTAAAGTAATGCAAGACAAGTTTTGGAGTGCCACACTAGTGCAGACATGTAAAAATGTTTGTGCTGAATGTTTTATCTGTGCCCAAACACATCCGAGACCTAAGGGTCAAAAGCCCCAGGTACAGAGAGTACCTATTGCAGGTGGACCATGGGAAAACATCCAAATTGATTTTATAGGCCCACTTCCAAAAGCTAAGGGTGGGTATGCCTATGGGTTGGTGGTTGTAGACGTATTCACTAAATGGCCTGAGGTTATCCCTCTGCGTAATTGCACTGCTCTAACAACAGCCAAGGCCCTGTGGACTCATATTTTCAGTCATTGGGGTTTTCCAAAGGTAATGGAATGTGATAACGGCCCACATTTTGTAGGAAACATCACAAAGGCCCTATGTGGTTTACTGGGAATACAACAGAGATTCCACATACCCTACCATCCACAATCTGCAGGAATAGTAGAGCGTATGAACCGTACACTCAAGACACGTATACGCAAATGCCTTTTAGACCAAGGTAAAGATTGGGCCCTACACATCCCCGCAGTATTACTAAGCATTAGGGCAACACCATCTCAGGCAACACAAGTGTCACCATTTGAACTCATGACAGGAAGAAAAATGCCAGTGTGGTTCCCTAATGAACCAACTTTATCTGGACCAATGATCGCAGCGGCTGCACGATCAGAATGGTTGAAAGATTTACAGACACAATTTCAAAGTTTGTCTCAATTTGCAGCTTGCAACATGGCAAAACCAGTTGCTACTACCGCCAATGGTGCTGACAAATTTATCAAAGGGGGGATGGTTATGATAAAGACATTTCGTAAGCCAGGCCCCTGGGAGGCAAATTGGGAAGGCCCATACAAAATTCTTGATAAATTGGGCTCTACAGTGATACATGTGGAAAAAGTGTCTCAGAGACACAGCAAAGGTTGTAAACCTCATAAAGGTACCACTATGTGGGTACACATTGATCAATGCAAATTGTACAAAGGCAGGCTTCTGCCACTTCAGGTTGCCACTGATAAGGAGTGATGCTGTACTTGTTGTTTTTCAGGATATGGATCCGGAGTGGATGTACCGGAAGTTCCTTGGATACCCTCACCATATGGTACCAGATGACCCCAGACGATCTGATATAGGTACCCCACAAGTACCACCGCAGCCATGGTACCAACGGCTCTTCGGGACCCCACCCCTTCCATTCCATGAAGTACAGAGACTAATTCCTGAACCGGAACCAGAGATGACAACTGAACCGGAACCAACACCAATGATGACAACACAACCAAGAAGTGGGAATGAAGAATTCCAATCCGGAACGAAAAAGACTATATCGATTGACACAATAGGCAAACCACTGCCACAAAATAAGTCATATAACACCCAATATGGTGCCACATCTCACACCATAACACAAATACTATGTTACACCATAATATGTATTCTTATGTGTGAACACATTGCAGGACTAGGTCTAGATAACAGAGAAAGATGTGAATACATTGACGGAGATCTCTTGTATTCAGAGGAACAAAAGGGTAGTTCATTAATGCAGGTTCGTTTATGAACTAAAGGGGGGACTGAAGAATGGTGTGATATTAACTAGACAAAAGAAAGCCAAACCTGAAACTCATAAAGAGATATAGTATGAGATCTCTTCACATATTCTGAGATACAAATATATCTTGCACACTATTCTTACATGTATATCTAAAACCAGAGAGACGCCATATTGTCTCTTTATAACTATCTGGTACATATGAAGTTAAAAAGGAAAGCAAAAATATATTCATGAAAATATAATCAAGAGGGCCTCTCAACTTTCACCATTAAGAGATAAAATTCTGGGATGAAGTTCAAGCATATCAGAAGAAAGAGATAATTGGAAAAACAGGATATTGCCAGGTATCAAGAAAGGTTAAACGGGTTAAGAAATAATGAGGATGAGACAGAGTAGGAATGTATGACACAATTTGATGAGGAACATCTGGAAAAGTAACACTTTTGGGGAAAAACAAGTACTTATTTGGCTTTATCGGAAATCCGTTAAAGGGGTATAAAGATGTGGATTTGTGGGAGGAGACTTCAGAATTATTAAGGTTGTTAGAGTCTTCAGAATTATTAAGAAGCTGTCAGAATTATCATACAACTGCCTATAATTGAATAATTCTCCATCCATAACCTGTGCTAAGGATGCCTGTATAATTTGACGCTGTGATGCTGCGCTCTGAACTTGTCTCTGAATAAAATCTGGGAAAGAATTTGTTCCATGTTCTTATTGACTAAGGTTGCTACACCTTAGATACCAGGAACCTCTACAAAGAAGGATCTTCACCCATCACTCCCCGAAAACACCAATGCATAGTATTATATTTGTGGCTCCAACTGAGCGCCTGTGGTTACCAGGAGTGAGTGGGTGGTAACTCAAATATACAGCAGTAGTGCCACTATTGGGTGGTCCCTCCTAGTGGTCTCGGTTAGTGGCGCTACCATCCTAGTAGGTTTAGGCTAAGATTACTTTCTTGGGTGTTTGGGCGCCTTTTTACCATAGCCCAGGTGGGATTCTAGCTGGACATAGCTTGCCACGGTACTGCTGCTCAAGGATGAGAAGGACCTGGGTAAAAAGAGTCCCTCATGCCCCTCCCACAGCAAGGATTGGGGTGAAGTTGGCAGCCAGCCTCCCATCACCTTCAGGTATGAGACACAGTGTGTGGTCGGCATCAGGTCTCGAAAGGAGGTCCCCAAAGCTGGATGATCACACGAACCCTGATGATGTGTTAAGCTTCAACTAGCTCTTCCTACAAAGGCTAGCTCCGCTTGGCCCAGATGTCCCAGTCAAGGTACGGCTGGAGGTAATGAAACTGGTACAAGAGGAGAGAGCAAAGAAATTCGAGCTGGATAACTGACAGTGGCAGAGAGAGGCAGACCTGGCCCATGGTGTCAAGTGCAGGTCCAGTGACTGAGTCCCCCATGCAGCCAACTCAGGCCCCCTGCAAAGTTCTACTCCTGGGCTTCAATCCCCATAAACAAGTTTGATGAGGCTGTATGGGAATTAGACAGATTAAAAAAAAAACACATATGGGATTAGCACTCAAAAAAGAAATGACAAAATGATAAATTTGTGTTTTCATTTTCATATAACCAAGTGTAACAGGGACATATCCCTGTTTAAATAAAGCAGCCTCAGAGTTCTGAGAATCCAGCAGAGATATATAGTTAATTGCAGCCACTCAATTAACTAGTCTCCACTTGGACTAATGAGAGCTCTATAAAAAGCCTCATGTGAGATAAAGGAGAGAGATTCCTTAGCTCACATTTGGACTGACTGATATAAAGACATCCAGACACCCAGAGACCTATATTTCCTGGACACGGAGGACCCAGGAACCTAACAGAGACTGACATGGAGGGCCACCTGCTTAAGGTACCCCCTGAGACTTTGAGGTGATAGGCTGATAATGGGAATACCCCTCCAGTCCTGCAGATAGTGTCTGGGGAAGTAAGTTAGCCCTTACAAAGGATAGGGGTTTCTTATTTTGTTGTTTTTGTATGTTTTGCCTGGACAAAGAAACAGGCTCAATAAAGCCAAAATATAATTGCACCCAAATCGGTCTCCATTATATCCACCTCTGCACACATCTCTTACACAAAGTTTCTTCTTTAATGTATCAAAAATACAGCAACAATACAAAACATAACAGAAAACACTAGGAAATACAAAACTTTGGTGAGAACAAAAGGAAAACGTGAGTTTATAATTTTCTCTTATTTATTTTTTGAGTGCTGATCTAATATGCCTTTTTTGTAGTTGTATGCATTCAGCGGTATGGATGCAGGATCCTAGCACCTCTATATAAATTATATAAGACCGCATAAGTGCAAGTTTGTCCTATTTTTTTTTTTATATACCTAGACAGATATCTATACATCTTTAAATGGAACTGTCACTTGCATTGAATTTCCCAGGAGGACTGGGTCAAATATTTGATTCCCCTTCTGATGGGCCAGGCTGTGGAGGACTTTAGTGGAATTCCTGACAACCTCTGAATAGACTATATGCAGGTAAAGTGTGTCCTGTTTAAACGATACCTCATCATGCCACAGTCCAAACATCTAAAGTTCTGGGCTCTCCAGCAGAAACCCCAGTTGGCCTATACCAAATTTGCCAGTCAGCGGATCCGATAGTGGAGGAAATGGGTCACCGGCAGCAGGGTCATGATGGGAGAGGAGATAAGACTTGTTCACTTTAGAGCAGATCCTACAGTGCTGCCTATCCAACTGAAAACCGTCCATTGTCCATGGCACTGCCCAGCTTGTTGATAAATTTGTTGAAGCCCACCCCTATTTGCTAAACAATCTAGAGCAGCAAAATGCCCATGCAGCCAAACCATCTCTTTCCAACCAACCTCAGAAGTTCGTGCAGTAGGGTTCAACACACTCCACTCAAGTATCTAACCGTGGAAAGACCCCAGCACCTTACATCTGGCTGGACGGTTGAGTTCCAAACCGCCCACCTGACCACCCCAACAAAAGTGGCCAATGTGAGCCTGGTGAACAGGATGCCACTAGCCCCACAGAAGCGCTGCCATCCTCTGATCCAGAATCCACTCCCCAATATGGGGAGGCTAGTGTCGAGGAGCACTCTGTCGCCATGGTGGGCCTTGGCATGGGTTCCAGGCAGCAGAAACATATCCGGCAGATGATGCTGGGCAACACACCAATTTTCGGACTCCTTGATTTCCAGAGCAGACATGACCCTCGTCTATCCAGAGCTGATGCCTGTAGACAAAGTCCTGAAGGGTAGCCAGACCCGCCATTGAGACTGAGAAGCCCTATTAGGTATATTTTCTAGGCTAAGGTTGCCAAGTTAGATCCTCACAAAACAGGGGACCCAGTTCAGGTCTGAACTGGTCCAGATTCTTTGGGCCTTGTGAGAAGTGAGGCAGCTCTGCATGACTCCTTACCATCCCCAGACTACCATCCCCAGACTTATGGACTGTGTGAGCAGTTCAACAGGACCCTCAAGCATATGCTACAGGCGTTTTTGGAGATACAGGACTGTAACTAGAAATGCTACCTGCCTGCCGCACTTTCTCTTTGCTTATAGATAGATGTCGCAGGAATCTACCAGCTTCACTCTCTTTGAACACCTCTATGGCCAGAGGAGGTCGCTATTTACAACACCACAGTGGTGGAATATATGGTGAAGATCAGGTAGAGACTGAAGGACTTCCTGGGGTTTGTACAGAGCAACATCAGGGTGGCTCAGGTGAGCTCAAAGCTTAGTATGACCGTATCACCAGGGATAGGGAGTTTATTGAAAGGCAGCAGATCTCCTTCTGGTGCCCACATGCCAGAACAAGCTCCAGGCTGCCTGGGCAGGACCATAAATAGTCTTATGATGCCTGAAAAAATACTAACTATGTCATCATCCTGGATAGCCAGGACCTAAAGCAGTGCACTTATCATGTTAATATGTTGAAGGAATATCATGAGTGTGTGGCGATGGTGCTAGCCGCAGCCCACCAGCTGGAAATCAGGAGAGCAAGGTTCTCCTGGATCTCCTTGACAAAACCAAGCTGCAGGGAACAGTAGTCGTTGAGATACAGTTTACTGCCGCTCAACGGGAGCAGCTATATGCTGTGCTGCAGTTCCATGTGGAGCTGTTCTCTAATAGGCCAGGAAAGGCGCACTTTGCTGAAGTTGAGGTGGATACCCATACCCAGTGGCCACTGAGACAATCTCAGTGGAAGTGCCACAGGGCATGGAGAAAGAAGTGCAGAAGATGATGGCTCTGGGCGTAATAGTTAAGTCCTGTAGCCCATGGGTCTCCCCAGTAGTCTTGGTCCCCAAAAAAGATGGATATACCTGGTTATGTGTGGATTTCCGGCGTCTCAATGACGAGAGTGTCTGACATGTTCCCAATGCCCAGGATGGATACATTACAGGACCAAATCGCTGGGTCCAGGTCCTTCACCACTACTAATTTGAGCCAGTTATACTGGCAAATTCCCCTATCAGCAGCTAGAATGCTTTAGCTACCTTCCAGTGGTTAGTAAACAGACTTTACCAGATGGGTTACAGACCTAGGCAAAGACCTAATTGGATGACACCATAATTTTTAGCTAAACCTGGAATGACCACCTATAACACAACCAATGTTCTATCCACTATAGTTCAATAGGGCTAACGATAAAACCAGATAGGCATGGCCGATGTGCAGTACCTGGGGCACTGGGGGGAGGGGAGAGACTAAAGTCTGAGCCCACTAAAATAGGAGCAATTAAATAGTATCCTACCCTTTAGACTCAGAAGCAGGTGTTAGCCTTCCAGGGACAGCAGGGTACTACAGTAACTTTGCATCCCAATACAGTGCTATAGCCAAATTCCTGCCAGACCTGCCAAAAAAACAGATGCCTCACACAGTGAATTGGTCTCCCGCATGTGTGTCTGCTTTTCACGCCTTCAAGACAGCCTTGGCCAGTGCTCAAGTCATGGATTCTCAGACTACAAGAAATTGTATATGTCATTAACTTAAGGGTTCCATGTAAAATGGATTTAAGGCAAAAAATGACGCTGTGTGCTCATTTGCATGCCATTTCCCAGAATCCCTTGCTACAGTGGAAGACTGTATACTAGGTGATAATGGCAAAAAGCAGGACTGCAGACCTGTCTAAGACATGTGAATGTGCTCACAAGGGTATATATATCTATATATATAAAACTGAAAATCTTGGTTGTGAGTGTCTGTAGACAATTTCATTGGTCCTCCGCCCGCCCACAGCTCTCATTGGCCGGTGTGTCTCGCCCCACCCCCCCCCACGGCTCTCATTGGCCGGTGCGATCTAACCCACTATTACACTCACACACCACACTCATACACCCTTTAGCTTTCTCATACTGCCTGAGCCTACCCTCCCTGTACACACTGACACCCCTGGAGAAGCTCACCACCACACAGACCAAAGTAAGTTAAACCGTGCTGTTGCGCCACCCCCCCTCTCACCACTCCGCTTACCGCCGCCCCCGCTGCACATTCCTCCTGCTCCTGTGACCGGAGCCCCCGCTGCACCTTCCTCCTGTTCCTCTGACCACAGCCCCCGCTGCACCTTCCTCCTGGTCCTGTGACCGGAGCCCCTGCTGCACCTTCCTCCTGCTCTTCTGACCGCCGCCCCCGCTGCACCTTCCTCCTGCTCCTGTGACTGGAGCCCCCGCTGCACCTTCCTCCTGCTCCACTGACCACCGCCCCCGCTGCACCTTCCTCTTGCTCCTGTGACCGGAGCCCCCGCTGCACCTTCCTCCTGCTCCTCTGACCACCGCCCCCACTGCACCTTCCTCCTGCTCCTGTGACCGGAGCCCCCGCTGCACTTTCCTCCTGCTCCTCTGACCGCCGCCCCCGCTGCACCTTCCTCCTGCTCCTGTGACTGGAGCCCCCGATGCACCTTCCTCCTGCTCCCCGCCCATGCCGCACCTTCCTCCTGTGACCGGAGCCCCGCAGGGGGTAGGGCTCTAGGGGGAGAGTGTGCGCAGAAGGAGCGGGGCATGAGGAGGCGCCGCCTCCCGCCTCCCACATGGTGGCAGGGGCATGCGAGTAGGAGCGGGGGGTACCAGCACGGGAGCCGGCCGCGCTGCCTCCCGCCCCCCACACCGAGGGCTGCAAGTGGCACGGGAGGCGACTGCGTGGGTCTCCCATGTTGCTCCACCTCCTCAGGATCAGGGCGCCAGGGGGAGAGTGAGATGCTGCCTCCTCAGGATCAGGGTGCCAGGGGGAAAGTGTGATGCTGCGCCAGGGGGAGGCTGCACCAGGGGGAGACTGTGATGCTGCGCCAAGGGGAGACTGTGATGCTGTCCCACTGCCCCCTCACCCACTGCCCCCATCCCCCCTGCCACCCACTGCCCCCCTACCCCCCTCCCACCCACTGCCCCCCTTATCCCTCCCACCCACTGCCCCCTCCACCCTCCCACCCACTGCCCCCCTCCCCCAACTGCCCCCCCCTCCACCTCCCACCCACTGCTCCCTCCCCCCTCCCACCCACTGCCCCCTTCCCCCCCACTGTCCCCATCCCCCTCCCACCCACCTGCCCAAATATATATATATATATTTATTTAACCAAACAAAATGCAACTCTGTAACCCTAATAAAGGATACAAAAAGTCTTTGTGCTAGGTAGCACTCCACAACCAAGCAAATTTATGTAACTAATGCTGAGGGAACAGGGAGTAACCTCTAACCTCCAAGGGAATCAGTAATATATACAGGGGTCCCAGCACACAATTTAAGAAGAAAAACAGACATGTCAAATGAAAAAGTCAAGGATGTATTGGAAATAGTAGCAGCTACAAAGTCAGCCCTAATACCGGGTCTGGAGAGTACATCTCATGGAGAAAAACAACACACAGGGAGAGGAGGGGTGGAGGGGAAACAAGGGGAAGGAAAAACTAAAAGACAACAAGGAAAAGGGAAAACAACGCACAATACACGTAAAGACCAAGGTGATAAAAATATAAGGGGGGTGACATTTCGGAGCCACAGATGCCCCTTAATCACACCCGTTCCCACAGACTGGAACAGCCTATGGTACTACCCTAATTTACACACCTCCAACCAAAAACCTCTCAATAATGTACAGTAGGTGTTAATGAATGGACCTAATAGACCTAGTCTAGGTTATCACACTGAGCATGTCCTATAGATGTAAGAACATATACAGTAACTCAAAAGTAACTAAGCATACAAGCTGTGTAAATAGGCTACCAACATTGCAAGATCCTATGCATCAAAGTAACTAACTAATCACTAAATGGTAGCAAAAACGACACTGTGTATTGATTGAGCATAAGGATGAACATGAGACAGTTATCCGGACGCAGAGATAAGTAAACAAGACAAAAATAGAATAATACGAATCCTCTGCTGGGGTTAGCGTCCGTGGCTCTCATGGAGTGGTCTGTCATGGATAGTTTCCGGATCCTTTAACAAATAATATAGTGAAAAATGAGGGGAGGGTAAAAGAATACTAATGTATGCAATACAAGTGAATGAAAAGTGCAAGTGATTTAAGAAAGTATCAACATAAGAAATGATACTAAAAGCAAACACAAGATATGGCTGGATGCCAGGAGATTCCCATCAGATGTTCATCTGTATGTCCAGCTCAGACACGAATCCACCTCAGAAGAGAGACAAACATACAATCGTGCAGACAGTATAAACAGAGATTTAATAAGCACTGCGGTAGGCACAAACAAATGCGCATTTGCAATGCCCTAGATTGAAAAATATGCATTTGTTTAGAAGTGTATACTCCATTTCGGAGTGCCGAAGATCTCGCCGCTGCACGGACCCGCACAGCATTCCTCATAACAAGTGTCACTGCATGGGCCCCCTGCAAACACCAACACTACCTGTATGGATGGGAGTTTACAATGATCTCCAAGTTGACTGCACAGGGTGTTGAGAGAGAATGGTAAGCTACTCTGTTATAGTCTCTCGCTGCAGCTTTACAACTTCACCAT
Source organism: Ascaphus truei (assembly GCF_040206685.1). Taxonomy (NCBI): domain Eukaryota; kingdom Metazoa; phylum Chordata; class Amphibia; order Anura; family Ascaphidae; genus Ascaphus; species Ascaphus truei. The sequence goes on along the minus strand of NC_134488.1, from coordinate 79,221,626 downwards.
TCAGCAGAACAAAGGCAGCGAGCATGGGAACATGCTGGCGCTGGCACTTTCCCCCCTCCTGCTCTGCTCAGCTTGTGTTCGGCTCTGGTAGTCGCCTCATTCCTCCCTGCCTCCCATGTTGTCGGAGTTCCACGCTCCAGTCCTCTGGTTTCTCCCAGCTACCAGCCATGGCCTCACTTACTGCCAAAGGCCTTCTACCTCTCTTGCCACCCTCTTTCTCTGCTCCAGTAGCAGGGAGGAGGGTGCAGGCGATGGACATGGTGATGGCTCCCATCATGGGCAGGAAGGGAAGCATGTAGGAACTTCTTTATCCCCAAGCTGCACTGCCAAGTCTGCATCCCTCCTAAAGGGGCCCTCAGGAAGGAGCAGATGTCTGGACAGCTCACGGGGCCCCCACATCCTCCCACATGCAGATTTTCCCTGGCAAGGAGAGGGTTTCTTGTTTAAAATACAGTCATGTGATTGACCAGTTAAGAAGTCTTATCCAATATCCTTAATTGGCCCAGGCAGCTGAAGAGGCAGAATGAGGGCGGATCTATGATGTAGCCCCTTTCTATTGACCTAAATCCTTGCCCACATTTCTCCAGTTGGTGTGGCTTCGAACCCCATAGAGATACATGGGTCTCGAATAATGTAAAGGTCCAGACCTGGAAGTTTTGCCTTCCGATTCACCTGAGAAAACAGATGAGGATTTTGTGTTCCTTCCCTTTTATTTTTACTTCTGCTCATTGTGTGTTATCCCTTTGGTGTACTGTACTTGTCCCTATAAAACTCTATTAGTTTAATAGCTATATTATTGTGACTGAGTGCTAGCCCACGTGGTTTTTGATATTTTTCTTATATGCTGTAATTTGCTAGTATGCTTACTGGGAAACAATGTGACCACTGCATTTTCGTGGGTGTTTGAACACCTTATTGGCATAGGTTTTTTTTTTGTATAAGGCTTAGTCCATAGAAACTTCGCCCGTGCGGAGGCGCGCTGAGGCTGAGGCAAAGCGGTGCTTTCCCTGGCCCTAGAGCGCGCGCCGTCCGTGGGCGTGTCTGGGGGAGGGCCAGTGACGTCACGGAGCTGGTTCGCCCTCATTGGGCGAACCGCTCACGTGACCGGCCCTGCGCTCCCGTGAGCGCCGAAACTAAAGATTTAAGACACACGCTTCCGCAAGCGTGCGCGAGCCCCTGCTAAAGCCGCTCTCATTGCAGCTACAGGGGCTCACTGCCGAGCAGCAGCACGCCTCAGCACGGGTCAGCGCCTAAGTGCTGACCATGCCCGAGGCTAAGGTGGGAAGCAGGGGGTCTCCGGAGCTGAACCCCATTAAATTCAGTTCCGGCAACCCCTACTTTCAGAGGTACCTTCATGGGGCCTATTCTTTTTTTTTTTTTTTAAAGGAAATGCTCCTTTAATAAATCTTTAACAGGAATGCTTTATATATACCATCGAGTTACAGTTTAGGGATTAACATTTTTGTCTTTTTTGAAACAACAAGTCTTCTGTGGAGATTAACCCTTACAGTTCTTAAATGGTTCTAAAAAGACACCCTTTGCCATCTCATCCGCAAATATAACACCACAAAAGCAGATTCATGTTAAAAAAAAAACAAAAAACACCAACTTATTATAAGCAACCGCATTGCCTTTTCTCAACACAGCCTAAAAACATGAAAGCATATACAGATATAGCCCATTAACTTTCCCCAAGGCCAGGGATTCTGGGAAAATGTACTCCAGTTTGAGGAAAGCAGCCGATTGATATTGCGGCTTCCGGGAGCTGTCATTTTACCTGAAGCTGCAGCTCTGGGGAAGGGGAACCAAGCCACATCTGTATTTCCATTTGTAAGCATGTTGAATAATATTGTTAGTATATTATTCTTACATTTCAACAACCATTAAAGGTATAGAAATGAAGAATCCATGACAGTATAATTTTTACTAATCTTTACTTATACTTTACAGATTGTGAATTCTTTATACAGTATGATAATAATGGCTGCTTCAAATATGCAGTGGTAGAACTGTTTAGAAGTGTATTTTAGATTAATCCAATTACATTTGAATGCATTATTTATTCATTTAAATTCTAACGGTGCTCAAGAAAATGTATGTCAAATGTTATATTGTGTATATGTTTTTAGATTGTTTTATAAGTATAATGTAAAAAGTGCATTGAATGATCCAAGCTCCAAAGATCTTGCAAGCTAAGGAAAGGTCCAAGGGGGGGAAATACATTAGTAACACAAGGAGCACCAATGCTGAACAATATTACATTCTGGTGTTTTTCTATTTTTTCCCAAGAAATTATATAATACATTCAATCATCATTAATCTTTTTAAGAGGAAAATAGTTTGTTTTGGACTTTCATGAACATCTCAAATATATATATATATATATATATATATATATATATATATATATATATATATATATATATATATATATATATATATATATATATATATATATATATATATATATATATATATATATATATATATATATATATATATATATATATATATATATATATATATAAAACATAATACTGAGTTAAGTTATGGTGAGTAAAAAAAGTGACAAAAACCCTCCACAGGAAAGCAAATATGCAAATATAGCTGTATGCTCATCTGCATGTCTTAGGCAGGTCTGCAACCCCGCCTTTCCCCATTATCACCCAGCATACAGCACTTCCACTGCAGCAAGGGATTCTGGGAAATGACATGCAAATGAGCACACTGTCACTTTTTGCCTCAATAACCATTTTTAACATGGTTTCCTAAAGGCTTAAGCTTGCTGCATGGTCACAGCTTTGAGCACAGCCAGGGTTAAGGTGCATACCCAGAAAACCACCCACAGACAGCTGTATGCTGGGTGATAATGGGGAAAGGCGGGGTTGCAGACCTGCCTAAGACATGCAGATGAGCATACAGCTATATTTGCATATTTGCTTTCCTGTGGAGGGTTTTTGTCACTTTTTTTACTCACCATAACTTAACTCAGTATTATGGTTTAGCCTATCCCATAGCCTCTCTTGCTTTCCCAGTAAAATCAACCCCACACTGATGAGACCCATCAAGGTCGAAACAGCTGTCTGTGGGTGGTTTTCTGGGTATGCACCTTAACCCTGGCTGTGCTCAAAGCTGTGACCATGCAGCAAGCTTAAGCCTATAGGGAACCATGTTAAAAATGGTTATTGAGGCAAAAAGTGACACTGTGTGCTCATTTGCATGTCATTTCCCAGAATCCCTTGCTGCAGTGGAAGTGCTGTATGCTGGGTGATAATGGGGAAAGGCGGGGTTGCAGACCTGCCTAAGACATGCAGATGAGCATACAGCTATATTTGCATATATATATATATATATATATACATATATATATATATATATATATATATATATATATATATGTGTGTGTATATATAAAAAAAAAATTAAATTATGGTGGGTGACATTTGCATGCCATTTCCCAGAATCCCTTGCTGCAGTGGAAGCACTGTATGCTAGGATATAATGGGGGAAAGCAGGGTTGTAGACCTGTCTAGGACATGTGAACGTCCTCACAAGTAATTTTTTTATATGATATATATTTATTATATTTATATATAATTTTTTTTAACTGAGTTTTATGGATTATGGGTCATATTTACAAAGCAGTACTAAGCCATAAAGTACCTTACAGTACATTCACTTAGCTAGCACTGCTTGGTAAATATGGCCCTGTGTATTTAAAGAATGTTCTCACTGAATTCAGCAGGGACACGAAGCATTCACTTTCAGGCAAGTTTTGCAGCCAAGTGTAGCACGGTGCTGCAATCTCTTGAGATATATTTGGAATATGCAATACGGTGGAGGTTTCTTGTTGCCTTTTTCACCCACCATAACTTAAAACGTATATATGTATATATATGTATATATATGTGTGTGTGTGTTTTATTTTATGTAAGTGCCTCATGTGAAATAACCCTGTATACTGTACAATAAGAACATTTCACATGTCATAACAAATATCATGGCTGGAGGACATTAACGTAATGGGAGAAACTACGAGTCTGGCAGCAGTGTCAGCAAATTGGTTTTGATGCAGCTTTACAATTACTGTCAAGAATGAAGATGCATGTTTTAACAAGCCAGATTAGTTTTCTTGACATGAGGTCTTGTGTGTAGCATGAGGAGAGGATGCTGCTGATTACTGAGCCGAGTGCCGCTGTAAGAAGGAACCAAAAAGACCCAAGTTGATTGATGTTTGTTTTATCCTGCTTCTTTCCTTATATCTATCATTCACTAGAGGCCTTGAATCTCATTAACCACAACAGTTGCTGCAGGGCATGCTCAGAAACAGCTCAAGTGCTTATGACTATCCCAGTGGCGTTTTAGATTTATGAAAGCATTTCACCTTTATCTGTCTAACCCTCTATCCATTTAGGGAGAATTGTCTAATAAATCTACTAGTTGCTCTGGTGAATGGATTAAAGAATTGTTCTCATTCTCTGTTAAGGGCTGCCAACTTTTGAATGGGCCTCTGACCTGAGAATGGCAGAGCCCATAGTGTTCTGACAAGAAATCTTCTTTTACTATGTCACGGGTCGCAGTTTTACAGAGGTTATGTATTAAGCTCCACGATTGGGAGTTTTGGCTTTAAAATAACTTCATTTCCAAGTCTAAGATATTAACTGCATGTCTGTTAGATAGACAAGGTTAACAGTGGCCCAGACCTGTCATTTTATTCCACACACAAAGTAAAGCACGTTAAAATTGATATATGCCATATTCCCATGAATGTACAGTATGCTAATCAACAAACTGCTTCCCTGACTCCTCCTACCACCCACTGTCAGTGCCACGGGCAGCTTTTGTGAGTCCCCCCTCTCTTTCCCCTTTCCCCCTCACTAACTCCCTCTCTGCCCGTTTCTTTCACTCAACCCTCTCTTACTCACCCCTTCCCTCTTTCTCACTCACCCTCTTTCTCACTCACTCTTTCTCACTCACACCCTCTCTCACTCACCCATCTCCTCAAACTCTCATTCAGCCTACTATATTTACACTCTCCCTCTTACTCAGCCATTTCTCACTCACTCATCAGTCTCATCCCTCTCACCCACTCACCCCTCTCCCACTCAGCAATCTCACTTAGCCCTCTATCACTTAGCCCTCTAACACTCAGCCTGCTAACACACTCATCCTTCCCCCTCTCTTACTCAGCTGTAACTCACTCAGCCCCCTCTCACTCACTTGGCCATATCTCACACACCCCTCCTCACCCCTTATCCCTTCCACCTCTCTCTCAGCCCTCTCACTGTATTATCCCTCACATCTCCCTCCATCTCTCACTCAGCCCTCTCTCCCTCTCACTTCCCCCTGTCCCTCTCTCACTCACTGCCCTCTCTACCTCTCTCACCTCCTCTCTCATTCACCCCTCTCCCTCCTCACTCACTCTCACTTGGCCCTCTCCCACTCTCACTAACCCCTCCCCCTCTTAGTCCTTTCTCACTCACTTGGTCAATTCTCTCATGCCTCTCTCATTCACCCTTCCCTCACTCACCCCTCTCTCTCACTTGGCCCTCACTCACTTAGTCCTCTTTCTTTCTCCCTAACTCTTCTCCCTCTCACACTGCTCTCACTCAGCTCTCTCTGTCAGCCCTCACTCACTCAGTCAGCCATCACTCACTCAGTCAGCCTTCACTCACTCAGTCAGCCCTCACTCACTCAGTCAGCCCTCACTCAGTCAGCCCTCACTCAGTCAGCCCTCACTCAGTCAGCCCTCACTCAGTCAGCCCTCACTCAGTCAGCCCTCACTCAGTCAGCCCTCACTCAGTCAGCCCTCACTCAGCCAGCCCTCACTCAGCCAGCCATCACTCAGCCAGCCATCACTCACTCAGTCCTCACTCACTCAGTCAGCCCTCACTCACCTAGTCTGCACTCACACAGTCTGCACTCACACAGTCTGCACTCACTCACACAGCTCGCACTCCCTCACACAGCCCACACTCCCTCACACAGCCCTCACTAACTCACACAGTCTGCACTCACTCTCACAGTCCACACACTCTCACAGTGCACTCACACAGTCTGCACTCACATGGTCTGCACCCACACAGTCCACACTCACTCACACAGTCCGCACTCACTCACACAGTCCACACTCACACACACAGTCCACACTCACTCACACAGTCCACACTCACTCACACAGTCCACACTCACTCACACAGTCCACACTCACACAGTCCGCATTCACCTACACAGTCCATACTCACTTTCACAGTCTGCACACAGTCTGCACTCACTCACTCAGCCTTTTCTCACTCACTCAGCCTTCTTTCACTCAGTTCTCTCACTCAGCCCTCCCCAACTAAGCCCTCTCTACACAGTCTGCACTCACTCAGCCCTCTCTCTTTCTCTCACTCAGCCCTCTCTCAGGCCCCTCTCACTCTCTCAGGCCCCTCTCTCTCTGGCCCTTCTCACTCTCTGGACCCTCTCACTCACTCAGTCCTCTCTCTTTCATGCACTCAGCCCCCTTATCACTCATCACTCACTGAGGCCCCTATGACTCATTCAGTCCCCTATCACTCATTTAGGCCCCTATCAATTGCTCGGGCCCCTATCAGTTGCTCAGGCCCCATCAGTCGCTCAGGCTCCTCTCACTCAGCCCTCTCACTCACCCCTTCTATCACTCACTCAGTCCTCTCACTCACTCAGCCCCCTCTCACACTCGGCCCTCTTGCTCTCACTCCACCCTCTCCCTTTCACTCACTCAACCCTCTTTCAATCACTCCTCTCACTCAGCCCTTTTAATCAGTTCTCTCCTACTAAGCCCTCTCTCATTCACTCAACCCTCTCATTCATTCCTCTCACTCTCACCCTTCCATCACCACTCTCTCACTCAGCCTTCTCACACTCAGCCCTCACTCTGCTCTCCCCCCACCCACCCACCCAGTCTCTCCCCCCCACTCACCCACCCAGTCTCTCCCCCCCACCCACCCAATCTCCCACCCACCCAGTCTCTCCCCCACCCACCCAGTCTCTCCCCCACCCACCCAGTCTCTCCCCACCCATCCAGTCTCTAACCCACCCAGTCTCTCCAAGGTCTCTCAACCCTGTCTCTCACCCACCCACCCTGTCTCACAACCACCCAACCACCCTGTCTCTCAACCCAACCCCCCACCCACCCAACCCAATCCCCCACCCACCCACCATGTCTCTCATCCACCCATCCACCCACCCACCACCATGTCTCTCATCCACCCACCCACCCACCATGTCTCTCATCCACCTACCCACCCACCCACCATGTCTCTCATCCACCACCCACCATGTCTCTCATGTGTCTCCCACCAACCCTGTCTCTCCCCCACCCACCCACCCTGTCTCTCCCCCACCCACAAACCCAACCACCCACCCACCCTGTCTCTCCCCCACCCACCCACCCTGTCTCTCCCCCACCCACCCTGTCTCTCCCCCACCTACCTACCCACCCACCCAGTGTTTCTCTCCCCCACCCACGCAGGAAAATCAAATCCCAGGCAACGCCGGGTATATCAGCTAGTATACTATATTCAACGGTTATATGTACATTTTATGTAAGGATGGCCCAAATATATCCAGTAATAATTGTATTCCTTTTTCCTACAACATTCAGCACAAGTCTGTACCATTTATATATTGTTTTATTAATGAGGAGGTTCAATATTATCCCGGTGTCGGCTCCTTGTGACCTTGGGCAAGTCACTTTATCTCCATGTGCTTCAAGGTCCAAAATAGATTGTAAGCTCATGTGGAAAAGGACTGTGTCTGTATAAATTCCTATTTGCTGCATACCGCGCACTATACTGTAATCGTGACGCGCTTTGAGTCTCATTGGTAGAAAAGCACTATATGAAAAAAATTATTATTGTTATTTATTATTATTACTTACAGGTTTTCAGAGATATTCAGAATAAATTAGCAACATTTCAACCTGTGAGTAAATACATCTACTGCATATTCAATCATAAACCCTGTTGCCACACTTGTGGGATGTTTCTTCACATATAAGGATTCGTTTTCACAATTCTGTAAGAATAACACTGCATGTTTGTTGTACAGTAGGTAGGGATACCCTTTTGTAGAAAATATTCGGGTTTTTCATAGATGAAATTATAATGTACCGAGCTTTCGAAACCTCATATGTTTTTTCTTCAAGTGTACTGTACAGTTACTTTATTTATGAAGAACCTTAATGTTGGTCCCTAAAAAGGCATTCTGTATTATACCTACGGACAGCGGCAGATTCCGCCAAAATCCGCTGCCCTTTGGCACTTAGCTGTTGCGGCTGCCTCATTACCTGCTGCTCCCCTCCTTCTTTAGCGCAGTGTCAAATGACGCAGCGGACATCACCAACGTGACGTCTCGTTGCCATGGTAATACAAAGTCATGACGCTGCAGTTCAGAAACAGAAGCAGGGTGGCAGGTAAAGAGGCGGCTGCAACAGCTAAATGACTTAAGATCAGGCCCAAGAGTGTGGCAAAAGTATATGGGGGCAGATATTTTTGCCACCCCCGGCCTGGGCCTAATGGGAAATCTGCCACTGCCTACAGATGTAGAAGTGCTGACTGTTTTTGACCCCGGGGCAAGCTTTGGGGCCGCAACTGCCTAGGTGCCGGAGGGTTATTACAGCAGGGGGTCCGATCTGGATGGACTACCCGCAGCGCAACCCCAGCAGCACTATCTCTGGATAGCTTTTTTTTAGCTGCGACTCCAGAGACTGTAAATCCTGCTACATCTGAATCTACATTTTCCAGCACCAATACAGCAACTAGTAGTTTGAACTAGATCATAACAAAGAATTTGATGCTCATTTTTTTCAACCATTTCTATTAGAGCTTTGCAACACTCAGCTACAATGCCTCAATGATACTAATGCCATATAACAGTGTCACTTCAGAAGAACATTGAACGGGGTACACTGTAATCATTTTTCACTTGAATAGCCATTTACCGCCACAAACCAATGTCACAGTTTAGTGAATAATCCCCAATGAATCAAATGCTGACATAAATGAACCAAGGTTTAATAGATTGAATCTGTATTAATTATGCTTTTAAGTACTATTAAATTGTCTTTTTAAGTTAGTTTGGAAACAGTGTGAGCTGAAACTTGAAAGGAGGTTTCTTTTAATGTATCTTTTCCTTTTTATGAGTTGTCAGGGTGTTGGACAGGACTGGGAACAGTATTTTCTCTTCTATCTGCATGCCCCATCTGACTTCATAATGTACAGCATGTTGCCAGTAGACAATGCTACCTTTAGTCTTATAGCCCAAGCCCACTGTGGTAAAGGCTGTATAAAGTGTCTTCTTGATAGATATACACAACCAGTGTTTCTTCTTTGTATGACTACAAGTTAGAACAGTGTAAGCTTCCCTTCTCATCTTCCCTGGGTTCAAGGGAAAATACTCCAACGCACAGCCCTGAACAGAGTAGGTCCCACACCAAAAAACTAATAAAAATATATCAAGTACTTTATTGTTCCATAGTTTAAAAAAACAGAGGTAGGTACGCGTTTCAGGCAATCCTTGATAAAGGGCAGATTGTCCGAAATGCGTAGGAGGGTACCTACCCCCGTTTTTTTAAACTATGGAACAATAAAGTACTTGATATTTTTATTAGGTTTTTGGTGTGGGACCCCCTCTGTTCAGGGCTGTGCGTTGGAGTATTTTCCCTTGGATCTCTCTGCATTCTCCTGGCTGCCCATCAAGATCTACAGGTGAAAGAATTGGGGTGCTCCAGCCCGCAGCAACTCCATCCAATATAGTGAATAATATTATTATTGACCCTGGAGAAACCAGTGGGAGTGGGTAGGTGCTTAAAGACTTGTAAGTATCAGTATTGTAAGTATCAGTGACAACAGTCAAACTTAACTATCTCCAGGGTTTCCTCTGCCGGCGTGCAAGCCAAAAAGGATCCAGAATCCAGAAGTATCCAATAGCAAAAAACGAATGGCGCACAGCCAGGGAGCCAGGTGTGGAATAAAAACTTTTCTTTTATTGCAGCATGGTAAGAGACAAAATCACCCCTTAGGGGACACAGGCAGAAACCTCCTACGCGTTTCGGACCAACGGGTCCTTTATCAAGGAGTATGGGGTATGCTTAGGGTGGGCACCTTAAATACCTAGTACTTAATAGGCAAATTACAAAAATCTGTGTAAAATCATATCGCGGGCCCACTGCGCATGCGCGTGACGTCATCCGGTGCGCCGCTCCAACAACCCTGAGGATTGTGGGTAAGAACCGCCCCCTAGCGTCACTCGCGCATGCTCACAGTGAGCCGTGAAGGGAAATGACATTCCCTTACCCTCTGTCTCTGTCCCGACCCCCCGTGACGTCACCACGATCTCTGATTGGCTGAGGCGCACAGCTGCACCACCAATAACTGTGTGAGGCAGACGAGGCAGCTCCAATCGCGCAGAGCCCCGTGTGCATGCACGAAGGGGAAGGGAGAGAATACAGAGAGGAACGAATTGTCTATCATACTCAATAAGAGCACACCGAATAAAAAATAGAGTGAATCAATACATGCTCCCATTGAGAATGGTGCCCAATCCCAATGCCTATCCCACATATACACTGACATACACAAGAATATACATACATAGGATCTATGATCCATATCAAAAAAAATGCCGTCGTAGTTACACTTGGCATCCCAAGCATAAGCATAGATCGGATCTATAATCCATATTAACAAAATGCTGTCATAGTTATCTACATATAGAAAATGTATTAAAAACAATTCAAAATAATCCACAAGACTTTGTGTGTGATGTCTTGTTTTTCTGTGTCTCCAGTTGTGAAGAGGAATCAACTGTACACGTTGTATGTTATACATATTCTATGGCTATTTGTTTAATCAATGATTTTTAAAGGCCATCATAACAATTGTCCTCATCAAAAGGCTACTAACTAACAAGTGGCAAAAGCCACATAGATAATACATCATAAAGGCTCTAATAGTATATCAGGGTTTGATGCAAACACAATAGGTTAGGATAATTGACAGAAAACAGTGTTTAGCAACATCATATTGTAGCAAACAGTCAGATCATATAATTTATAACTTTTAAGGAAGCATGTTATTATTGCAGCAAAAATAGTGGTAAAATGAATCCAAGCTATTACTTATAACACATTATGCCATTATTCTTATTATTTATTTTTTATTATTTTTTAAGAAAGTGGCCCAGGTTCCACTCAACATTTAGACCGCAGGGGGTTCTGGTCTGAAGCATAAATATCCAATATGCCTCCCTGCGGTCCAAAAGGTTGAGTAAGTAAGTCACCCCCTCTTTCTTTCAGAAGGATCTGTTCATGCACACGGGGCTCTGCGCGATTGGAGCTGCCTCGTCTGCCTCACACAGTTATTGGTGGTGCAGCGGTGCGCCTCAGCCAATCAGAGATCGTGGTGACGTCACGGGGGGTCGGGACAGAGACAGAGGGTAAGGGAATGTCATTTCCCTTCACGGCTCACTGTGAGCATGCGCGAGTGACGCTAGAGGGCGGTTCTTACCCACAATCCTCAGGGTTGTTGGAGCGGCGCACCGGATGACGTCACGCGCATGCGCAGTGGGCCCGCGATATGATTTTACACAGATTTTTGTAATTTGCCTATTAAGTACTAGGTATTTAAGGTGCCCACCCTAAGCATACCCCATACTCCTTGATAAAGGACCCGTTGGTCCGAAACGCGTAGGAGGTTTCTGCCTGTGTCCCCTAAGGGGTGATTTTGTCTCTTACCATGCTGCAATAAAAGAAAAGTTTTTATTCCACACCTGGCTCCCTGGCTGTGCGCCATTCGTTTTTTGCATCAAGATCTACAGGACTGGGGCAATACTAATTGTGAGTAGTTTTCTTTTTCTACCTACCTCTGGACTCTCCCAATGAGGCTGTAGGTCTGATTTTCTTCATATTTCAGCCTTCGGCCTTCAGGGTTAGAGTTCCTAATATATGGTATATGCAATATAATGAATACATACCTCACTAGCCCCAGCACCTATTTTCTACACTTCACTCAAGGATTTATACCAGAATTGGACTTATATGTTGGAGCGCATATCACTAATTGACTTCATCTTCCGTGGGTGACTGTAGAATGAAGATTTTCCTTCAGTAATTATTTGTATCATTAATGCATATGACTGTTTCTTCCCATGGTAAGATAACAGGACAGCAATAGTGTTTCTAAACTATACCAGTTCTCTAGATTGCATTGCCATGTAAATGTTAAAAGATTCAATAAAATACCCACTAAAATATAAAACACACTATAATTGGCTTGTTTATTGTTTCAAGTGTTTGTCTAGCAAAATAAATAAAGTACTGAAATTACATACACGTTAGTAACACAGACTTCATATTTACTTTTTTTAATTTTATTTTTACCAATATAAGTATCTGGAGTGTATCATTTGGAAAATGTTAATCTATAATTTATGTACTAAAGATTAGAGATGGGCGAAAATGTCAAAATTAGGTTCACGAAATTCTGCGGATTATTCTGCCAAAATCCATCTGCACAGGGATTTCATACTTGAAAATGCAGACGGATTCATTCAAATTCGCCATTGACTGCAATCTGGATGGATTTTTGACGAGAGAGACCTTTGTAATTGTATTATCTCCCTCTCCCCCCCCCCCTCAACAATCCGCAAAGGAATTCAGAATCCGTTTGTGGATTGTCAAAAATTAATCTGGGAACGCATTGTTCTTTGCCACCAAAGAAAAAAAAATTGCAATAGCGGATATTCCTTTTGAAGGGTGATCCACGGATCAAAAGAACGGCCCGATCGGAGGCGGATCCAAATTCGCACCAACAAATGTGCCCATCTCTACTAAAGATTATGAGTGATGTTTGTGACCTAAAACACACACGGTCATTGTCATCTAAATATTGTACAAAACAGATATAAAGTAAAGTAAGTTTTGTCTTGACAAAATGATATGCAGTTATGTTTAATGTTGGTTCTTTTGTGCTGTTATATTGTTCATGTGTCCCTGCCAACCAGAACACATTCCTTCAATGTATTTAATTGTTCTTCCATTCAAAACATTCCTGTAAAACTGATCTTTTTCCTTATGAGTGGATTATGGTATTTTAAATATGCTGCATAGGGGTTTAAATGTGAACAATTAACATTCAATTGGATCATGCGACTGAATCTGTAGCTAAAGCTAAATAGCAACATTGAATGACTTTGAGCAAACACAGAGCTGCATAGTTTATGCTAAAGATGTAGGGAGAGTTGATGCTTTCCATAAACATAGCACACATCATAGATCACCATAAAGAAGTGCTACATATGCACGGAAAACTTATGTACTGTAAGTCTTTGTTTAATGAACACTTCTTAATGTAACACCTCCAACGCAATATCTAGATTGCCAACCCAACTGTGATAAAAAACAAACAAAAAAACACTGGCACTAATTTATATTTAATTTCCAGACTTCGGTTATTGGCATTAAATAGTGGCAGTATTTTTTGAATGAGAGTTGGGAGGACAAGTATTAAAAGAGTTAGTATTTCCAGGTATTATTTAGCCAATGTAAAACAAATATATAATCACCGCACTTCTCCATGTAAGGAGCATACAGCTAAAGGGATTGACCATACAAATGTGAAAAACAGAAAGTGAATCCCTGCCCTTCTCCCTTTGGGATAGCAATAAATGGGGAATAAATATATATGGAGTAAAAATCTATAAGATGAAGGCGACTTTTGGTTACATCCTTTGATCAAATAATGCCAAGCCTGCTAACCACGTCAAGGTAAGTCTCTATAGCAGGTCCCTATGCTGAATGCATACGAATGTTATGTGAAATAAACCCAGAAGGGGTTAATATATCCAAGCATATGCTTATATAACCTAGTGCAGTTAAAATTTGGTAAATACCAGTGAGTATACTTACATGTCTCCAAGTAAAGTGAATAGTGAAAATACAGGGACCATACTGGGAGATTATATACCTTTATTTTATAGATTTTTACACTACAGGCATACCCCGGTTTAAGGACACTCACTTTAAGTACACTCGCGAGTAAGTACATATCGCTCAATAGGCAAACGTCCTGAACAGCAATACCGGCTCCCTACCTGTACCGAAGCTGTGCGCAAGCGGGGAGACTATAGTGCCTGTTACATATGCGTTATTTACATCAGTTATGCGCGTATATGACGATTGCAGTACAGTACATGCATCGATAAGTGGGAAAAAGGTAGTGCTTCACTTTAAGTACATTTTCGCTTTACATACATGCTCCGGTCCCATTGTGTACGTTAATGCGGGGTATGCCTGTATACACTTCAGGGATTCACTTTCTGTTTTTCACATTATTTAGCCAATGCATCACAGCATGGCAGCATGAAAAGTAAAAACCTTTAATATATAGGCCCTATTCTAATAAAAATAAGGACTATTTAGAAGGATGTAATCTACCAAAATCATTGCTTTGTGTAAAACCTTTAACAGTGGCTTGTTATCCTTATATAGGGATCCCTTGTATCACTCTCCTGTACTGTATATAGATTCCTTTGCTGCATATGTTCTTACTACTTCTGCAGCCTACATGGATGTTATTTTGTGAATCCATTAGTGTAACGGGTGCTCACCACAAACTGGACTGAACTGCGAGGCCGAGGTGGGGATATAGAAACACTGACCTGGAGCCACGAAGTCGCGTCCGGAATGTAAATTCGTAGTCGTGGGTATCCGGGTCCGGGTTGGAGAAGTAAGGAACATAGATAGAGTCGCCGTGGTCGGAGGTAGGAGAGGGTATGGATCGTTGGGGTCACTAGCCGTGGTTGAGGTTTGGAGAGAGACGATTGGTCCTAAACAATAGCCAGGGTTCAGGTAAGGAACTGCACGACAAGGTATGGCAAAGCAGGACAAGGCAAGTTAAAACAGTGTGCTTGCGACCAGCACGACGTCACAAGTAAAATACTATTATGCTCAGCCGATTTGCAGAGGCAATCGCTGAGCCTATAAAGGAGTGTAGCCCCGGTCTTATTTTGCCTCCAGAGACCCCCCTCCGAGATTGCCGAACGGTCGTGGGTGCCGCCGGAGCCAGCGACGGACCCGCCGGCCGCTCGCGAAGGTGGGGACCGGAGCAGGGAGCGCTCCGAGTCCCTGGAGTCCCGGCGGCGCACCCGGCTAGCGGGGGCCGCCATTTCCGATGCACGCACATGCGCCGTGATTGCGCATGCGCGGGAACAGGCCAGGAGTTGTTGCGACGACCATCAGGGACTCGCGCATGCGCAAGGCAAGTGCGCACACGGCCCCAATGTATTTGCAGCCTCTGCGGGACTACAGTTCCCAGGAGGCTTAGGGCCAAGTCCCCCAGGTGTCCACAAGTGGCCAATGAGAGGCCAGGATTCACTAGAGGAGCATTGATACATTTCGCGGGCTTAGTGAGACGGCAGTTGAAGCTGGGAGCAGGAAGGGGACGGAAGGGTGTAGGGAGCGAGTGGCTCCTACACCAGGTAAGGTAGTTCCCCAGATCCCAGGCAGGCCCCAATCCCCACCAGGGTAGGGGGTAAGTACTGAGGGATGGCTCCTAGGTTAGGGACCCTGCCCTTAGCAGTGTGTGGAGTGTGTAGTCTTGTCAGTGTCACGGCTGTCAGTGCTGTGTGCGCTGACAAGTAGGCACAGTGTGTGTGTGCAGCACGTTTGCTGCTGGTACCCGGTTGAATGCAGGGCGATTGCTGCAGGTACAGTGTGAGTGCAGTGTGTTTGCTGCACGTGTTAGGTTGCGTTAGTCAGGGGGGATCCGGGAGGTGAAGGGAGAGGTAGAGTGGGTGCAGGGGGTCAGTGACCCACCTGCATAGGACAGGCTACCCCGTAGGCCCCTAGGAGTGTTCCCTGAAGGCACCAAAGGTTGCTGTGCTGCAGGGACGCCCGCAGTGATAGCGAGCCTCACCCTTCACTGTGTAGACAGCTAGGGACAAAGGGACAAGCGTGCGGAGCAGGCTTGCTGGCGAGTCGTCTGGGACCAGACGGCTGGACATTGAGATCCAGGAGGCAGAACGCTGATTCATCTGACCCTTTGCGAAGAGGTACCGGTCACCGCTGTGACCGGAAGGTCCTATAACAACAAGTGCACCAACACCGGTCAACAGGCGCTGATCCCGCCTTAGGCTAAACTGTTTAGGAACACTGAGCGTGTGGTTAAAGAACTGAGCCTATACCAACATATTACCGTACACGGACACGGTGTGGAGCACGCGGTAGCGGGACTGAGACAGTACTCATTAGGAGTGTGGCTGAGCCACTACTGTTATAAGGACGGTACCAGTTATTAGGGTGTTAGACATTGCTGCTAAGGTTATGTATTAGGATATGCGGTGTGTGTGAATTGATATGTGTTATTGCTACGTTGCATTATAGAGTGATAAGGTTGCCATGCATTATCATTATTACAGTAAAGTTGGTTGCATCACATGTGTGTGTGTGTATGTATTTCTTGCCCAGGGGAATCTCACATCACGGGGATCCTGGGTAAGTGGAGGCGCTGCGCTAGAATAGTTACCCCAGGCTCCCAGCTAGCGGAGGCTCAGATCTCCTGGAGCCGCAGGTGTTGTACAGTGACCAGTAGTTCCTTTGGGAGGGTTCAGAAAAAGGGCTACAGGAGGAACAGCCAATAGCTGAACGGCTGCAAAGCAGAAGCTGATACTAGAATCAGAGCCCTGATTCGTTGCTGGGCGAGGTCTGCATAGCAGGCACTGATGAGGCACCAGCAAAGTCTGGATCAAACTCGGGAAGGGAGCCTGCACCTGATCCTCACAACTAGCATGTAAAGTAACGGTTCAGAGTTTTGTGGGGGTTCATGAGTCTGACTCTCTGGTTAGAAAGAATGATTTTATGTTCTAAATAACATACATTTTTTTCTGGAGGATACTTTACCTGTGTACAAATTTATAGCAGATAACTTTTTGAAATACTATTTAATCTTTTCCTTCTCTCCTTCAGGTAACACTGACATGCATAGGTTTCCCTGATATGCAAACTCTCTATATATTTTAATGAGTTGGTAAGCAAGTAGTTGGTGTATTGACCTTTGACTTCTCTATATTTCACCAATTTTTGGTCAGCCTGTATGGTAACCAGTGTTTTACGTATAGAGATGGGACTAATAACTTTACCGGCTCAGCCGGTTCTTTTGGATTTCCACTGATCAGTCTCAAATAGGGCAATTCACGTTTTCCGGAGTATAAATATAGGTTCAGCCTTAGGCTGAAACCATTTGTTACAGGGTTTAGCTGTGGGTTGGGGTGTTGCTGCTGTATTATTATACTTTTCTATTATAGTTTTAAAATATAATATATATTTTTAACTTAATTGTTTTTGCATTATTTTTAATCAGCTGTGATTGATTGGACTTTCAGTGATATGGGCTCAGGCCTCATACTGCACATGTTATTACTGTGATTGTTGTACAGTATATTAATATTAACTGGAATATAAAAATAATTCCAAGAGTAACATATTAAGCTTCCAGAACAGTTTAATTGTAACTGACCATTTTTGTCAAGGACAGTCAGAGATAATATATCCAGTGCCATACTGCAGCTTAATTTTCTGTCATAATTCTCTAGTTGTACACTATTGGCGAGCGACAAAGGGTGCTGCTTTAACGCTTAGTGACACTAATAAAAAATCACTCTAGTGTTAAAAGTATACCTTGTTATTTACAAAAGTGCCACCCAGCTCAGCATTAAACAACTAGACAAGCATTAATAAATAATATCCACCTGTAATTGACTAGATGTTCAGTGAAGTGGGCTCAGGGCTCTTGCTGCAGATGTACTGTACAGTAATTACTGTGATTGTTGTTTTATTAACTGGAATACAGTGTGAGAAAAAGTGTGTAAACCGCAAAGATAATTACAGAAATTCCAGAGTTTTTCCATGATAACCTTCTTGAATCAAAACCAGTATTTTCTTTAATATCCAATAAGGTTTATTTTAACCAATTCCATGTTTTTTTAAATAAAATGATGTATGAATTAGACAATAAATTATTAAATTAGAAAAAGGAAGTGAAACCCTGGTTTTCAGCTAAATTAAAGTGGTTAATTAGAATCAGGTGTTTAAATAATTAGGTAGATCTTCAGAGGTGAGTTTGGGAGGCCCCACCATATATAAAAATAAGAAACTTTGTGAGTGTGGTTTTCACCATACAGGTGTGTTGAAACACGTTATACCATGATCAAAATAAATCTTTGAGGAACTCAGATAATTATTTATTGATGCTCATCAGTCTAGAAAGGGTTACAAAACAATTTCTAAGGATTTGGGGCTCTACCAATCCACTGTCAGACCAATGGAGAAAGTTCAAGACCACAGTCACTCTAGGAGTGGTCATCCTACCAAAATCTCTCCAAGAACAAACTGGCAAATCATTCAGGAAGTCAGAAACAATCCCAGAGTAACATCCAAGGATCTGCAGGCCACTCTTGCCTTGGCTAATGTGAGTATTCATGACATAACAATCAGAAAAAGACTGAACAAGAATGGTGTTCATGGAAGAATAGCCAGGCGGAAACCACTGCTCTCTAAAAAGAACATTGCTGCCATCTGAAGTTTTCCAAAGAGCACATAGATGATCCAGAAGACTTCTGGAACAATGTTCTCTGGATAGATGTCAAAGGTAGAAATGTTTGGCCTTAATGAGAAACGTTATGTCTGGTGAAAACCAAAGCTGTATTCAAACAGAAGAACCTCATCCAAACCTCTAAGCATGGTGGTGGGAGTGTGATGGTTAGGCGCTGCTTTTCTGCCTCAGGACCTGGATGACTTGGCATCATTGACACAACCATGAATTCTACATTGTATTGTATCATAAGAATCTAGAGGAGAATGTCAGGCCATCCGTCTATGAGCTGAAGCTGAAGCGAAAGTGGGTCATGCAGCAAGACAATGATCCTAAACATACAAGCAGATGTACAAAAGAATGGCTGCAGAAGAAGAAATTCCATGTTTTAGAATGGCTTAGTCAAAGTCTGGACTTAATCTCCATCGAAATGTTGTGGCAGGGCCTGAAGTGAGCTGTCCATGCAAGGAAGCCCTCAAATGTCACTTAGTTGAAGCAGTTCTGTAAGGAGGAATGGGTCAGAATGTATCAAAACCAATGTGAGAGACTGACTAGCAGTTACAGGAAACGCTTAGTTGAAGTTACTACTGCTAAAGGGGGTGCCACCAGGTACTGAATCTAAAGGTGTTTACATACTTTTTCACACATGGATATTGAATGTTTAATAATTTGCGTATAAATAAATGTTGAGTATCATGTTTTTGTGTTATTTGTTTGATCGGGTTATCTTTATCTATTATTAACTTAGATTAAGATCTAATAACATTTTAGATTTGAATTATGTGATTCATAAACTTTTTTTCCCACTGTATATAGCAGCAGTAATTATTAGTATTGATATTACTGGGATAACTAAGCCAAAGAATAATATATTAAGCTTCAGAACTGTTTAATTGTAACCATGACATTTTTGGGCAAGGACAGTCAGGGATAATATATCCAGTGCTGTACTCCAGCAGCAGAAGGACAAACAACAACAGCTGCAGTCACTCACTAGCTGCCATTGCATAATAATCTCTCTCTGTCTCTCTCTCCATCTCTCTCTCTCTCTCTCTCAAGTAAAATTATTAAATAAACATGTCTAATAGTAGATATACCAGTTATACAGTATTTTGACTAGTAGATGTACTGTAGAGGCAGGGAAAGACGAGGTGACGTAGTTTTAGTAGAGGTTGTTGTGGAAGTGGTGGCAGCATTGATACTGGTGGTGGTGATCCAGCTACAAATAGTACTCAAAGTCATCAACATAGCAGTCACAGCATGTATAAGTGGAAGCACAATAATGGCACAGTCAATGAATCATTTTCACAACAATCTCACGGCAGAAGACCCACTTATTCTGCCACCCCCACACCTACTTCTAACTATTAGACCACAATGAACATCGATTTAAGAAGTTAAGAAGAGATATAAAAAGGTAACTGAAAAAGAAAGCTCAAATCAGCCGGCTATTACTCTATCTCTGTAAATGATATAATCGTCCTCCAGCACTTGGTCTTATTGTCTTTTTCTTCCGTGATATGTAAAAAACAAACAAAAGAACACACCACAAACAAGTGGTATGATACACGTCGACAGTGCTGGTATTATCAGTAGAGAAGTAAATTAGAGAACTTAACACTTGCCTGTGTGTTTGTTCCCGTATCGTATACTCCTCTATATCCTTCCTGCTGTTACCTTAAAAAGTGGAGAGAGGCATAGCATAATACTGTTTATTAGGAAAAATTAAAAGATATAATAAAATTGCACTCACAAACGGCCAAACACATAAATTGTGATGGATTCAGCTGCTGTAAGTGTCCTTAAGCAATGTCTCTGTATAGAGGTACTCTGTAATGACCCATCTTGCAGACCCTGGTTGTCAATTAGATTCCACGGCAAATGGAGGCTTTCCCAGACTTGTGCACATTCTGGTCTGCTTCTCTCCGTCTGATTTGCGCACCGCGCATGCGCCGGACTCTCTGTTTACTCCCAGAGCTGATTGGGCGATCCGAGAGCTCCAAGAGTATGGTGGCTCCAAACGATCAGAAAGGCATCCACATCAAACGCGTTTCACCGGGTTCGGCTTCCTCAATGATGCACTGCAGTGGTGAAACGCGTTTGATATGGATGCCTTTCTGATCGTTCTGAATCCATCACAATTTATGTGTTTGGCCGTTTGTGAGTGCAATTTTATTATATCTTTTAATTTTTCCTAATAAACAGTATTATGCTATGCCTCTCTCCACTTTTTAAGGTAACAGCAGGAAGGACATAGAGGAGTATACGCTACGGGAACAAACACACAGGCAAGTGTTAAGTTCTCTAATTTACTTCTCTACTGATAATGCCAGCACTGTCGACGTGTATTATACCACTTGTTTGTGGTGTGTTCTTTGTTTGTTTTTTACATATCACGGAAGAAAAAGGAAATAAGACCAAGCATGGAGGACGATTATATCTTTTACAAACATTTCATGTGAGGAGGAGTTTGAATAACCTCCTGGGAATCCAGCTGCGGGACTATAAGTATTTTATTGCATTTTAGAATTTTACCTAATAGGATTGGCGCCACTTCACCATTTTTATTACTCTATCTCTAGCTAGTACTTCTGAAACTAAAATTGGTAATGTGTGGAAGCATAATATTGAGAATGTTAATAAAACTGTCGGATGTACTGGAAAAAACAAGGCCCACCAGCACAACCACAACCACTGACACCAGCTTCTGCTGTGTCTGAGGCTCTTACTACAGCCAGTGTCAACAACATGAGCGCCACTATTAAGTCATTTTCAAAAGGCTTATCCTTCTTGTCACAGTCCAAAAAAGCAATTAGTGCCGGACATGTTCTGACATTGATGTTACTAGACTCTGAAGAGCTGTTAAAACAGTTAGATGATGAAGAGGGAGAGTCATCAACATCATAAATGAAATCACAGGGACTTGATGACTTTGAGGAGCAGGTGCGTGAACGTGATAATTCATCTGTTAAAACATTACTTGTTATGAATGAGGATCTGGGTTATGAGGATGTTGCAGATGCTGTTAAAGACTGTGATTTAAAGCTACAGTTCAAGTAATAGCCGACGTGTGTTTTTTTTTATTTTTATTTTTTTAAATAAATCAGTTCTGACTATGAGAAAATACTTGAGGAATTAAAAAAAAAGAAATTTTTAATGTATTATAATGTAACGGGCATTATTTTTTTTATAGCAACCATTTACAACCATTTACAAAGTCACACCCCTTTCCTCTTCTGAAACAGTCTCTGCCACACCCCTTTTTGAGACCTGCCCTCTCTCTAGCAGTGAACCAAATGTATCTACAGTAGTGACTGCCTGGTCACATAATATTCTCCAGAGAACTTTGCATTTTTGGGTCCTCTTCTGCTGCACTGACAGCCATTTAGTGAACCCCCGAGCCGAATCTTCTCCGATCGATCGGCAACTTAGCTATTCATTTGTCAGTGTATAGATTGTATTGATGCATATATTAAAAGGGAAATTATTGTTTTATTTTTTTAAACAGCAACTTGAACTGCTGTTTTAAATGGTATTGATGGTGGTTGTGTCCTGATTAATGATGTTTCAGATAAACGTGATTGTTCTTCACAATTGTGAAAATACAGATTCAATGACAAATAAAGAGATTAATACAAGCTGTAATAATATAAATTAGCCTGTATATTCATTATTTAATAAACAAAAGGCATCATCATCATCAACAACATCATGCACATTGATGTTTCTTTCCTCCTTATCAGCATCAAAAACAGCATGCTCGGTTACACGGATGTCTGTCATCGTCACTACCACAATTGACCAGTCATCCTGATGATGATAATGTTCGATCCCCTCAGGGCCAACACCATCTGCACTACAACATAGACGACCAAAATTACATTCACAAGTTCGTCCACAAACACCAGTTGCGTCTCCCGTTGCCCTTACTTATGCAAATACAACAACAAGAGCCATTGTGTGGGATTCCTTTAAACTTGCAAAGTATTTGGTTACAGCTACATGTTGCTTATGTACAATAGTTGTGAAAAGGGGTAAGCCTGGTACCCATATTAGCACCTCTTCTTTAAGAGCTCACATGACTCACCACCACCACCACACAAACTGGCAGGCAACCTTAGATATCCAGCATAAGACAAAGGGGTTGCAGCAGTCAGACAAACTGACTGTCTCAGGTGGAGATGGGGACAATAGGTCACTAAACACAATCACCCCCAACACATTTACCATGGTCTCATGGTGGCAATGCATTTGATCATGTAGATTAAGAGGATTTTGGTGTAACAGGGACAATAATAATAATCTATAGCAAGTGATAATGGCGGCATGGGTACTAGATGTGCTCTCCTGTGCAGCATCAGTTTGCAAAGCAGAAATGATGATGTGAGTGCTAATGCAGCTAGTACTAGTACAAGCAGCCTGATATGCAGCACCCCAATGCAACAGCAGTAGCCCACAGATCGGGAAGCGTTTGATAAGGGGAACAAATTCCACCACACCCATGATACAGCTCTGTTGCTGAATGGCAAATTAGCTAAAATGCTTGCTGGAGACTTGTTGCCATTCATATGTTGTTGAATCTTGTTGCCATTCATATGTTGTTGAATCTGAAGGCTTCACAGAGCTTATTCATTCTTGCGAGCCACGTGGAACTATCCCAAGCAGATCGTATTTCTCTAGCAAGGCGCTTCCCGAACTGTACAGCAAAGTTGTTGCACTGATGGTTGACGCGCTTGCACAGACTCAGGGAAGTAGGGTACACCTCACTACTGACATGTTGAGACATGGAGGCTGTGACTACCTGACAGCTACTGCCCATTGGGTGTGTTTTAGTATTGCCTCACCACAAAAAGTGGTGACAAAAAATATTAATTTAACGTCTGCAGCAGCAAAACGTTCCATAGACATGTCACTTTGTGTATGCAGAGTTTTGAAGAAAAGGCACACACAGCTTCTGATTTGTTGGCAAAAATACAGAATGTCATAAAGTGTTGGCTAAATGCCAGGGCACTTTATGTTGGGTTTATGGTGGGGGATAATGGTTCCAACTTGGTTGCAGCACTGAAACAATATAGACACACATTCCTTGTCATTCCCACATACTCAATTTAATAGTCACTCATTTTCTAGCTGTCGGAATGTGCAGAGCATTTTAGTTATAGCTAGAAAAATGTGCTCACTTTCGCCGTTCATACTCAGCCTGCAATGCCCTGTCTAGGCTGCAGGAGCAAAACAACCTGCCTCGGGTGCATACATGCTGGAATTCCCACTTATATATGCTTGAGTGCCTCCCTGAGCAGCAGAAGGTGGTCAATGATTTTGTCATGGAGAATGGCAGCTGGATGGGCTCTATCTGAAGCCTAGACAGTGTCATATGATGGTAGAGTTGTGCAGGCGGTTGAGTCCCTTTGAGGATTCCACCATGTTGGTTAGCAGTGATAAAGCTGGCATAAGTTAGATCATCTCTCTAATTTTCCTCCTGAAAAAACAATAATTGATATGCAGCATAATAATGGTGACGATGATGATAATAATGATAAGTTGGTAATGGTTGATACATTTCTTGAATGCCTGGTGAATTACCCCCATATTGACAGCATGAAACAGAGAGTGGAATACCTTCAGGCTACACTTTTAGATCCTAGATTCAACAACAAAATTCAAATTAAAGTTTGTATTCTTTTCACAGTCTCTATAACCCTCAGGGCCTCCTCGTAGTCCTCCTTCCAATTACGCACTTCTTAGTTGAGACTCCAGTTCTTCTGGTGTGAGACATCAAGCTCTAGGTTGAGGATGTAAAGCTCCTTCTGAGAGACTTCAAGATCAATACTAAGACTGCGGACATCTTTTGGGGACTGTGAAATTCCTTTTTAGAGATTTCCAGTTCTGTGCGGCGACTGCTCCTCTCCTAGTGTGAGGCATCCAGCTTTATGCTAAGAGTGTGAACCTCATTCTGGAAGATGTCCAAGTCTGTCTGGAGGCCACTGACTCCTGGTGAGAGTCTGAAAGCCTGAGAGCCTGAACCTCTTTCCAAAAGAACTCTGAAGCTGTGAAACTCTCTATCTGAGAGACTTCAAGCTCCACACCAGTTTAAAAGCTTGCTGAAAGGTAACAAGAATTAAAAGACTATCATATATTATATTTTTAAACCACGTGTCTCCAAAAATGCCGTTCATTCCTAGGAGGACCAAAATAATGCAGTGACAGAGTTAGATCTCTGTAACTGACACATTTATGTACCCTTTATGTACCCCTGTAATTTATGTATTAAATTAGATGATAGACATGGTGAGATGAAGGTGGAAGTGAAGGTGTGTACAGTCACACATCATATAAAAGAACAGTCACTCAGCATCTTCATAGTCCAAGTATATTCCTAATCTCTGCAAGGGAGATAATCCACCGGCCAGCTCTAGGACCAAGAGAAAAGAGGGAATGGAGAGAGAGACAACCACAGGCAGAGTGGATTAGAAGGGGGGTTATAAAGGAGAAGGTGAGACAGGAGAAAATACATGAGAGAAACATGGAGTGACACAGAAATGGCAAAAATAAGATTCATTGTATTAAAAAGAAACAAAAGGGAGTTCCCCCAAAACATAAAACCACAGAACAGGTACAATGAAAACAAAGTGACTGATGGATAACAGAGCCTAAGGAGGAGAGCATGGGACTTGGAAGAGACATCACAAGGTTCTGGAGGAGGAGACTCCAGGGATCAAATTACAATTCAAATTGGGGGTAAACCACTGTAAACGCTGCTGATGTCCTCCATTCTGCTGTACCCACCAATGTAAATTGCACCCCAGAGGTGACTTGGTTCCACAGAGAGGGAGTGGAGAGTAAGAGACCTATGCTTTTAATATTCAAAGCTTATTGCCCCCCCACCCTCCCCAGAGATATACAAAGTACATACCAGAATTAATCAAGACCTGCTGGTTCCCTACAGTATATCCCTTTACCCACCCTCTGTCATATCTCACACTGTCCAGCCCAGCAACAAGTAGATATGCACAACTGTTTAGGTGCTTTAGAGAAAGGCTGATGCCCCCGATATCTACAACCTGGTAAGTCAGACGGGTGCTCTCTGCTGATCTTGTTTAGTAATGCGGCAAATTTAGAATGGAGTTCTGCAAAATGGCATGAGTGGGGGGTGGGAGGAAAGAGAAGGATGTTCCCAAATGTCAAAGTGCTTGTTATGCAAATGTTGCCCTTACGCTCCACTGCATAATATGGCATAACACGCAGTGGACCACCTCAGAGAAGGTCACAGAGCCGTGGCTGGGCAACTGGAAGAATGCCCATACTATGCTGGTGGCTACTCTGTGCAGGCCACTGCACGCCTGTGATGCCTGAAAACTAGGGGAGGAGTCTGAAATTCAAGGAGGGCAAGCCTGGGGACTATATGGTGTTGGCTAGAATCACTTCCATGTTCCTCTGCCTCACCTTTTCCAAGATATTCCTCCTTAAGCTCATTGGAAGAGCCATCATCGCTACCACCACCGCCACAAATGCCACCCTCAGTTTCTCCAAATTCCACCCTCAGAATCTGATCACCATCCTCAGTCTTACAGGAAGGGCACGGTGACGGTAACCGGTGTGAGAACCTCCTGTCACTGGCACCACTCATAATAAATAAAACAAATGGAACAAATTAAAATAATAATAAAATATTATAGAAAACAATATATATATATATTTATATATATGCAAATACAACTGTATGCTCATACAGTTGTATTTGCATATTTGCTTTCCTGTGGAGGGTTTTTGTCACTTTTTTTACTCACCATAACTTAACTCAGTATTTATATATATATATATATATATATATATATATATATATATATATATATATTTTTTTTTTTTAAGGAAGGGATAAAAAGATGTCTCTCTCACACTCAGGCTCCTGTCTGTTTTTACGAAGGATAAATCCGCAGGTGGGTATAACATTTCTGACGGATAATTAACCATCATACTTTTTTCTTACAATGCAACAACAGATTAGAAATAAACACATGCCGCGGAATGGATTTATGTTAAACCCGCCGGGGGTTATTTTAAAGCCGCACAACTGAGCCACATAGGGGGGACTTTAAGTTGGAACAATCCGGCTGCTAATTTCACAATGTGACTTTTTAGGGGAAATTCCAGGGAACAGATTTGGACTGTTCCTCCCATCTATTAACGAAACACTTGTGGGTTGTAGGCTGCTTTGAACTGATTATAGGTTTGAAGAACAGTTGCATTCATTTTTAGATTTCATCTAAATAAATTCTAGACCACTTTGTCTCATATTCTACTCCTAAACACAAACTAGGCTTTGAACAAAATATGATTTCAGTCTTCTGCAGAGGTCTAAATAGTTTATTCTGAATACGCAAGGAATGTTTAAACAGTAAAACTTTTAGATAAATCAATGGATGCGTTGACAAGTTTATCAATATGATACCTTTATGATGTTGTAGTACTTGAATTGACTGTGTTCTCTTTACACAAAACTTTGCGAATTACTTGAGATGAAATGAGATGCTTCGATATTTTCCTTTTGGTAGCTGAGACGTCATTTACTGCAATAGTAAAAGCAGGGATCCAGACTATCGTTGGTTGAATTCAACTCACGTTTTCTACAGTATGTTCAGGTGGATTCAAGAAACGAGATCATAGATTGGGACAAGAGCCATGTACCTTCTGTCCCACACATTTGCCTATTTACCAAAAATGGGATGCAGAAATGCTGCTTCAAATCATGACAGAATGGCTTTTTTTATATTAATAATATTTAATATGTATTTGTTGTTGAAAACAAAAATATTTAGTCAACTCCTTCAGGGGGAGGATATGTAAACAAGTAGCTTCGTGAGAGAAAAAAACATGCTTTAGTTCATATGAGGTAATCGTGTACATTTTCACGTTGGTGGAAATACAGTCCAGAAGAGAGCTGTGAAAATGTTTGTTATTAGGGGGTTTATTTTCATTGGAAATGCTGCAGATTGGTTTGGAATCAGTACTATGAGGAATGCATATGCTAAATAAACATATATTTATTTTGTGTTGTATCTGTATGTGTAGTGGATTGCAGTTGCCTAAAGCAGCAGTTCCTCCTACTCAATTTTGTTCTTACTACCCCCCACCCCCATTTTTTTACAGGTTGGGAACTGGGGAACCCTCCCAATTTCCGAGATACCTACTGGTGAAGTTTCCAGGTTTAAATCTCCCTCAGGGGTAACAAAGTGGCTGCCAAATCTCAACCCAATAGGAAGCTGCAACATCATTGGTTGTGGCTTCCTATTGGATGGCCCTTTAAAGCTCCTTTAAAAACCAGGAAGTAATACCGGTTGCTTCACCAGTAAGTATCTCAGGAACCAGCGGGTCCCCAGAGCTGAAAATAATGCTGTTCAGCTCTGAAGCACCCCCCACATTTCCAATCCTGTAAAAAAAAATGCAGTTAGGGTGGATTGTTCTTTTAATGTTACAGCAAACCATTTCCATTTGACATATCTTTGCCACATAAATAGATACAATGCAACGATATGATTTCTAAGTGCTTCATTTCTCAGTGTTTGCCGCACTCCTGGAAGTTTGATCATTGGCTTTTAAAGTCTCTGACATTCATGGAGTAATACCGATATTCCTGATCTACTAAAATTACGTGTTAATGCCTTTACTACAAACTATAGCTATGCAGAATAGCATACCCATTTTCGCTGAATATACCACACACTGATTACTTTGCCCTGTTGTAAGGGTTCCTTAAAAGGTGATAAAATGGAAATTGGGTGTGGTATCTGAGGAAAGATAGTGGTAAACGGCAAATACAGTTGGATAACTTGCCAACTTTTAGTTTAATTGCACAATATGTGGGGCAGGTATAATCTTATCATATTTTCTTATGGCAGTACTAGTTCTCAGTAACTTATCTTAAAGTTGTGTGAGTGGGACTGCTGCTTTGACCATAGGAATGAAAAGCATGCACTCATCACTCATTGGGCCAAATAGTTCAAATCAAAAACATTTGCATAAAAAAATGTTTTTCTAAATCATTAACTAAATTGAGTGTGTATAGCAGACTATTGTAAGGCCCATACAAAGCAAGGCAGAGTGCCAGAGAAAGAGGAGAGGCGCCGATGGGAGTTTCAGCTAAAGTCCAACATGAAGGGAGAGTAATTCCAGAGTATTTAATATATGTATATAGCATTCATATGCTGCAGGAGGGAGGATGACGAGTCTGATGTGAAATTGCAAATCCTCCACACAACAAATAGAGACACTAAAGCAACAATACCACAGAGTTGAAAGTAGTGTGGTTCAGCTCCAGTGGACCCCAATTTTAAAAGAAAAATGTACATACAGTAGGCAGGATTGCTGCCTTCACCTTTCAAATACTGAAATAAAAAACAGACATATTGTACTAAAGAGAATATCGATACACTGCTGCTAACCTGCCTGTCTTAAAAAAAGTACCTTTAGACTTTGAGACAAAAAAATGTAACATTCATGGTTTTTGAGAGTTGATAGCAGTGACTTTGTTGGGAAAAGGGATTCTAAACCAACATGACAAGCGATTAATTATAAGATTTTGTGGGTCTGGGAAAATTCTTCACAAGCACAAATACGCCATTTTAAATGTATTTGACCCATTGGTCATACCGCACAACATATCAATCACAATTTACAGTGAAAAATCTACTGCTGAAACCGAATAGTACACCATATTTGTAAGCAGAAATAATTTCACTGTGGCTAATGGCACTGGTCACAAACATAGTCATTTTTCAGTCATTGTTTGTCATGTTACTTTTCTGAAATATAATCTTCTGTCAAATAGTTTTGTTTGGGTTAAAATGTTGTATGTGGAAACATTGACCTTATTTGGTCTTTGCATTAAAAGATTATACCACAGCTGGGCTGTCAAGTTGGGTTACTCCATTTTTTGGTATTTTTCTCACAGTTTTAGTGGTATGTCAGTCTTGTCCACATAATATTGTGGTCAGTATATAGGAGGTGTGATATAGTAAGTTAATAATGTTGGTGTCGTTTGGGCTTGCAGTTAACTATTCTTTAAGATTGTGACTCCTTTAGTTTCCATGTAAATCAGTGTTTACTTTAGGCTATTCCTGCAACATATTAATGAGATAAATTAATAGTTGCTTTCATGTATTTACATGTTTGGATGTGATCTTATTCTTCACAGTCGCATCAGAAGCCCCTTTTCCATAGTGGGCAATATTCCATTTTGTGCTTTA
This sequence comes from Ascaphus truei, assembly GCF_040206685.1. Taxonomy (NCBI): domain Eukaryota; kingdom Metazoa; phylum Chordata; class Amphibia; order Anura; family Ascaphidae; genus Ascaphus; species Ascaphus truei. Next base: position 79,191,772 of record NC_134488.1, on the reverse strand, counting down.
TCAGGGGGATCTTGCATTAATTCCTACTGTATGTAATTTTTGGGAACCCATTTTATAAAGTACTGTTTTTTAAAGGACAGCCACAGAGATACCTAGTACTGTATATTAGATAACAGGCTTTTCCCTAGTATTTCAGGTAATGTATTGCAATGGTTTTCGGATCAGACATGCAATCCAGACATGACAGGACCCATCATATAATGGAATGTTTCTACTGGGCAGTATATTTAGGACCTTAGTTACAGTACTAATAGACTGTAAATTTATAAAGGCCAATTCTTTTGTAGAACAAAAAACAGAACTGCAGTTGTGTGCGTTATAATAGGAGCATACAGTATGTTCATGATGTCCTACAATTTGCACCACAAACACTGTGCTGTAACTGTCACATGTTCGTTTGTTCCACACTTGTGTTAGTAAAAAAAATGATGAATAAATTAATTAAACACATTACGCAGATGCAAACCAAGTAGTAGTAGTAGTGAGTGGGCACAATTCTACGAAGAATGGGAGCCTATGGAGAATTAGGGTAGTGAGAAAACATTTAAATGTGAATTTAGTTTTTTATTACGCATGATATTTTAGGATTATGAGGAACAAGGTAGTTCAAAAGTTAGTTTCAGCATGTAATTTTTCATAATTTCACCAACTCCTGAAAATAGTTCCCAGGCTACAAGCATATAGTAACCACTGAAAAGAATACATTCATTGGTTTATTTATTATTGGGCTATGTGCTGAGGAATGTATAACGTGCATCAGACACTGATTAAAATGTATGAACTTCAAATGATATCATGTTGTTTACAAACACATTTTATAAGTATTTTAAACAAAAAAAAAATCCCATGAAAGGGGAACAGAAAAATAAGGACATATTACAGCTTTCCAAGATCCTAACTTTCAAAATTAATCCAGATGCATTTTTCAGAAGATTTATCTTTTATCTACTGTATTATCTGCACTTTTCTTTGTGGGGGAAACATTCAATCTCAACAGCCCCTTGTAAGGAATATTGATTCCGGTCTCAAGCATTCTTTAAAGCAGCTGTGCCACTTATTCTCTTTTTACTGGCACAAGTGCCCAAGTGGGTGGTCAAGCCTTTGGACATGTTAATCAGTGCACTCCAATCTCCATTGCTCAGGGGGTTCAAATTTATGAAGGCAACATGATTTATATGGTGTGGTAAAAGCAGCAGATGTCCAGTCTGCACTATGCCCTATCATCTACAGGATGTCCATCAAAAAACCTCTTGTTATGTTCACCCAGGAGGGATACAGGGAATTCACTGACTGCCAGTGTTGCAGCACACGGTTTGTGCCTTTTCATCGCTCAACACCAGAAAACGTTAGAATAGCAGTGCCATGGTTAATATTTTCAAAAACATTACCAAAAAAATGGTCCCTCTCCTGCCAAATTGACCAAGTACGGGTACTAATAATGTCAACAAATTAGTATTTTTTTTTTTAGCAAAATATTGGCAGACATTGAGCAGAACATGGTGTACAGTCTGTGCTCTATGTATAGTCTTAGCACTAAGTGAATCTACTAATTTCAGAGAAATTAGCATATTAAACAAAATTGTAGTGCACATTGACTTAATACTTGCCGGGTCGCTTGTGAAATTGGTTCACGGCCGCACGCAAAAGTTTTGCACATCTCTACTGATGATGTGACCCTGTTGATTAATTTACACCGTAATAATACATCAATGATTGACTTTGTAACTTCCATCTCTATGCATCTGAAGATGTTTAGTGTTGGTTTACCTGTTCAGAACTAGGTTTAATAAGAAATGGATTAACCCTTAACTTGTATAGTAAGTGCTACTCAGGAGTATAAAATAAAACGCATTGATTAGTTTTGTTTGCACTTTCTTACTTATTACTTTAGTAAGAACAGATAAATTGCAGGCAACAAAGCGAAGTAATTTCCCTGTTCACACAAAAGTAAAACAGTCACAGTGATACGTTCTTTAGAGACTTCTGTGGAGTAAGTGTGGCAAATATGCAAAAGGCTGCTAAAATGATTCTAATAATGTATTTCCCAATTAATTACAGAAATAAATGGAAATCGATTAATTTGTGCTAAATCCTCTTGAAAACAATGTTATGAGTTATATCTGAATCATGTGTCAGAGCCCCTAATAGACTAAAATAAGTGAAACTGTGTGTAAATACTGTGAAATGAAATATAATATGAAATAAATTGATAGAGTGAAGTCTCAAACAGAATTTAAATAAATATGCATCAGTGACAGTATATAAATAGGGTAAGTCTGAGTCCCCGCAGGCACTGAGCGCGCTTGGAGAGCACTCCAAGAATGAGTGCCGGGTGTCCTGCATGTAGGTGCGTGCACGGGGGGGGGGGGGCATTGCGGGTAGTTGAGCGCACGGGGAAATATAGTTTTTTGGTTTACTTAAGCGTCAAGCGTGGGTGAGCATGTGTGCCCGCGCATGAACGCGCACGCACAGCGTGAGTGGGGACTTACATATAGCTATATATGTAAGTAACTGCCGCAAGCGCCGCCCGCTCAGCGCTAGCGGGGACGCAGCCTTACTCGGGAAAATGTCATAATGCCATGAAATACTGATCACATGAAGCAATATACTGTATTATGCTAGATAAATCAACTCAATGTTTATATGCTGCCCTAACGCTCAGATTTCCTAGAGATCCTCTTCAAATGCTAGTATAGAATCCACCAGGGAGCAACAGGAACTTGGGGAAAAGAGTAAGTCCAAAATGTGATCCTTCTCTGGGCTCTGGTCAGTAACCCCCTTCTCAATCAGCAGATCATGGTGGAAAAAAACACATGCAGGAAGAGAATAATATAGGGAAGTATATTCTTACACAAAAGATTTGTTAAAGGTGATACTCTCACAATTTATAGTAATCTTTACAACATAGAAGGCCTCTTCTAGGTGCCGGGTTGGTCTACATCAAGGACTCTTCCCACATCTTACTGCTGCCCGATGTGGGGTTCAGTGCTTCGGCATGCCCTCCTCTATCATCACAAAGTGCCTGGACTGCTCAGACAGGCTGACCTTGCTCCCGTCCAAGCTTCCAATGTGCCTCGTGGCTGCTTGAACATGGCTTCTTTAGGGGTAGCAGTTCAGAGTAGTTAGCTCCTAAAAAGGACTTCTAACACACTGCCCCATATATATTTTTCTCTTCTCTTTTCCCAATATTCAACTTAAACCCCAGTGGATTTTATACTTCAATTTGTTATGAGTTGTTTAATAACCATTTGACAAAACATGATTGCATAAAATACCCTGGGAATCCCATGAATGTAAACAGAAATCCTAAATTGCTTTACTCGACTGCTTGTTGTCAGGTCTGCTTATCTTTGCTCTGCGAGACATTTTAACTTCTACATAACCAGTGAAACAAAACCATAATAAATAAAACAGCTCAACTTGGCAAAAATTAATATTGGATCGGCATCTAACTTTTAAAATATCTCTCCCCTCCCGAAAGATTTCCATGTTTTTAAACGTATTAGCAATGTTTTATCTTTTCTCCTCTACAAAGCTATGACATTGAATATGAAGTTACTAAAATACCCTCCTACTTACCAGCAACACAGAGAAATGTCTGTGAACAGTAGTCATTATCTATGGAAATGTCCCTTTTTATGGTTATATTACAACTAAAGCCAATATAAGGTATAAGTTCATTATTTTGAGCACACATTATTGCACAACATTTTTTAAGTAACAGTAATTTAGTGTTGTTCTTGATGTAATGTCACTATAGGAAGAGTGTATGGTTACTATGAATTTCAAAAGGTCAATACTACAAAGTTAGAACAGTACATGTACTTATAGTATCATTAGTTACTTTTGGTGCCAGAGCAGGATAATACAACTAATCACATTATTTTTAGCGATGGTATCTAACGAATGAAACACTGGTGAATTTTTATAAATACACCACTTAGTAAATATGGGCCGTAGTTACTAAGTGGTGGTGCGTTATAAGACACCTACATGCGCCGAAAGTCTGCTGATGACCCATTGAAGTAAATGTACCATAAGATGTCTTCTGATGCTGGGAAGTATCTTATGGCATAGCATTGTGACACTTTGATATATAATTGAGAATGTGTCGAATGTAAAAGAAACCTAACCATATAGATTGTATAATAAAGTATACTTGCAATAATTGTGTGGCTGGGTTACCCTTTGGTACCTGCACCTCCCGATCCACTGCGGAGGGGTGCGGGTGTGGTCGCCGGTAGTTGCGGTGGGGGCTGGACCAGCGATCCGGTCGCCGGAACTCCTCAGAGCAGGCGGCGGCCATCTTGAGACTCCTTGCGCATGCGCAGTACGGCCCGCGCATGCGCAGTGTCTCCCCATAGCGCAGCGGCAATTACAAGATGTGTGTATGCGCAGTAGAGTCAGCAGCAACGGCGGCCATCTCATGCAAGGGCTCCGTGGGGACTACAAACCCCAGCAGCCCCTGCGGCTGAGGTCACATGCTGCGCATCAGTCAATAGGGCTGCGAGAATTCCCTGCAACTTAGTGGATACATTAGGCGTGCTTCAGGGACCACGGCAGCCGGAGCTGGGACAAGGATAGGGTAGGGTATGCAGGGTTTCTGTGGCCTCTGTAGACCAGAGATCCCCTTAGGCCCCAGCTAGGCCCCAACACCCCTGTAAAGTTTGTCGCTTCTACAGGGACAGGCCCTAAGACAGGGACCCTTTTCCCATTATCTAATTAGTGTCATTGACACAGCAAAGGACAGCAAAGGACGCCGTGCAGCAGATGCGGCCTGTGGTCTGGGACCAGACCACCAGCGCATAGAGACTGTTTAGGTGGGACCCTACAGGTGGATACCATCCCACATGGAGGTGGACTCATCGCTGACGATGACGGTGTGGGACCGGACGGTCCCTTGTCTTCTGTCAGCGCTACCGGGTGCTGAAGCACCCGGTAGGTATCTCTACATCTCCAAGTGCACCAATAACACTTTAGTTGTGGGCAGCGCTGTCACACATATTGGGTAGGTTGACTTCTGTGGACACCGGGTGGTTGGGTGAACAGGGTCACCTCATTACTTTGAGGATATCCCATCAGAGTGTGGACGCTGGGTTGGAGGGCACAGTGGATTTACGGCCGTGCGTGGTCTAGTTGGAGTGGGTGTTATATCGTTATCCCTATCATCATATGCATGCAGTAAACTGCTATCTATACCAGTGTGTGTGTGTTTCTTGCATTGGGTCCTGGAACGGGGTTACCCAACATAGTTAGGATCCTGTACAGGTGGAGGCACTGTCACCAGATGGATCAGGTACACCCCAGGCTCCCAGCAGCGGAGACTCAGGCCTCCTGTGAGCCACAGGTAAAGCACCACATACACTCAGTAGCCGCCACATCTCCCATAGGGTGGGGGAAACTGCGGTACAATTGTATATTGAAAACAGCTTTTAGCATATACAGTAAGATTACAAAGAACACAATATCAATTCTCTAAACACCATAATTATTTACAAAAGATACATGTCCATTACATACTAGGATAATAAGGAGTGCCAAATAAATCTATGAAAACCACTTCACATTTTTATTTTATCCGGGTTTTTACCTCCAGTTGTAATTTAGTTTAAGGAAGTGATTTTTGGGTCTGTATTAAATGGTTACTATACAAGTTTTTTTGCCTTTCTCCTCATCAGTTTAATGTAATAATTCATTGTAAGAGCCTGATGCCAGCCTGAGCCTGTGAATGACCTTGAATGAGCTGAAGTTCCCCCCCCCCCTCAAATATACTGTATTATTGTGTAGCCCCATGAAGTGTAGGTAGAATTAAATACATTTGCATTATACATGATATAACCTCATTAAGAACGGTTCAAAATGCACTAAAAATTATACGTAGCAGTTTCCAAAGTTAGTTTTTTGCTTCACCTCACCCAAACTCGAGATGGCACTGTAGCTTTAAAATAAACATTTAATCTAAGATCATTTATATTGTTTTCTTAGTATGGTTCTTGTATGGAATTTCTTGTCAATTAGGAATGCCAAAGGTTTACAGTCCCACATTTAGAGGAACTTCCTGTGGCAGGGATTAACTAAAAGTAATTCAACCTTTGGCTTTTCGTATAATTAGTTAATAGCCGTGGAATGAGGCACCTATTTTCCTTTAAAAGACAAATGACTTAACATTAAACACTATGTACAGACCTGCATTTTTATAACTACTTAATTTCAATAATTATTTGTACATAGTACTAATTATTGATAGAAAAAAAAACTTAATTGAAATCAGGAACCTACACGTTTTACCAATTAATGAATCTACGTAGAGGACTAAAAGGATATGTATTTTCTGACTCACATCAAAAAAGCCATCTTACCATGAATGTATCAAATTGCTGCAGATATAAATCTAAGATTAGAATTGACAGAGAACAATCTACAATTCAATCCATTGCATAAAATCTTGTTTGACCTTGGAAATCAAGAGTGGGTTAGGCCTGTCCAATAACATAGACGACCCATCCTTGGTTTCAAGGGTTAGCAGGAAATTCACAATTAAGACTGTAGCACAACAATGGAAATAAATAGAAATGCATATATTCAATTTGTTTTGCCCTGTACATTATTGTACATGGCACCTGTGTAATCAAACCCTAACCTGATACTCTTGTTGTTTTTTTTAACCTGTTTCAAATGAAACATAGTAATTGGCAATTAGTGGTACTCACGTCATGACTGAATATTCATTAATGGCCTGAAGAATTCCCATTAGTTCCAGTTTGACATGAGACTGATTAAATCCTCTAGCTGAGCTGAGTGGAACATTGTGCCCTGTGAGGAGTGAAAAACGATATTTTGAGCTCAGCCAATACTTATTACTACTGAGTGATCCTTGCTTTTACGTGACCAACAAGTCCTCATACTTAAATAGTTATACCATATACCCATTCATGCCATGCACATTTTTCATTTCCAGTTTCATTTGGAATATATTCTTTGGGGGGTTATTTAATAAAGTTAAAATCTGGCAAAATCCGTGAAAAACAGGGTAATTTCCTAGCTGACCTTGTGTTTCTGTCGAACAGCATTTATAAACTTTGTTCTGATGAGTTTTCTTCACTGTTTGACTGTGTTGCCCGAGCTAACGCTAATTGAACCATTAAGTGATTACTAAAGGAAAACCTGGTGTTTTTTTATGGGTTTATGCTGGGGTTTTTTTTGTCTGCCCCCTCTACGATGGTACCATACAAACGGGTGAATCATCTGATTAACCCTCCAGGCGCTCAGAATATAGCATAGTCCCGCTGGTGAAAGATGAAATTAGTCTTATAGACCCAGGCTATACACAACCTTAGTGTGGTGAGGTATAATATATAATCATTCCCCCCACCCGGCTCACCATGAGCACTATGAGGTTGGGACCCGGGAAACTTACGTGTAAGTCCTTGTCGCAGTTTGTTAAGCCTATGCGGGTCTTCCCAGTGTGATGTACCTGGTTCTCCTGGCTGAAGTCAGGGTGTCTCCGCTCATGATCTTCTCTCTTCACCGCCAACCCAATACCCGCAGATGCGGAGGGCGGTCACCTGACCGGCGGCCCGAACGGTGCTTCCTGATGACGTCACGGCAGACCCGGTGAGTGAAACAGCAAACCAGCAGGGGCTCAGCGTGCAGACGCTTGATGCAGCAAGTGGAAAAACTTCTCAAAGAGAGAAAGATGTGTCGCACAGCACAAAAAAGATGAAGGCTGATGTGGGATAAAAAATGAGCTTTATTTGCACAAGGTGCAAGCGAGTCCTCTGGACGCGTTTTGGCCTGGAAGGCCTTTGTCAAAAGAGTAATTCGCTTGCATCACAAGACATCCAGTTATACACCAGCAAACCTATGACAGCTGTTCAAATTGATCAACACAATAAGTATCAGGTGTCCAGTTTTACAATCATTGATCACCTCAATGTCAAACATAAAGTTCGCATAGTCAACATAGATCTCTGATGAAAAAGTTAAAACACAAAAATACAAAGATACATATAAAATGACCAGTCATTGTGACCAAAAACATAAATATATATCAAAATGTTTCTTATTGGTATATTAATGACAGGTCAATGAAACATGAAATCTATACTCCTTGAGCTTATTTTTGTTACGCCGGTGCTGCCCGCAGACCAGACCCGTTCCTTTCACTGAGGTGAGGAACGTATAGAAGCACGCACCCGCAGCAAAGGGAGCGTGTCCGGAGTGTGGTGATTTTGGCGTTGCCAGGCCAGGTGTATTTAGCTAGCAATACTTGCCGGTACCGGTGTAGAAATGCCGTTGTCGTTGCCGTTAGCCAAAGTCTGGGATTGGAGAATTCCGGAAGGTCGTTTGTCCAAGCAGGGGTCTAGAGCCAGAGAGAGACGTCCGCCAAGCCAAGTCGTAACCTGAGAGAATAAGAGAGAAAACGCCAGAGTAGTAATCCAAGTGAAAACTATGTCGAGCAATGAGTAAGAGGAAGAACTGGCATTATAAAGTGTGACTGGCCAATCAGAGGTGGGGCAGGCCTGGAGGACTGCGTGGAGCTATCCTGGATAGGTCCCCTTGATTGGCAGGCAGGTGAGGACTCTTGTCTTGGTAGGAGGTCCTCTTAGTGTGCTGGGGGCGGGTCTTCACTGCAAGAGCAGTGAATAAATTAACCTCACCCGGCGCGCGCTGTTCAGGCGCGCGGCTGGGGAACACGGCGGCCACATGCGGGACTGCAGACCCCGCGGGCATCCGAGGACGCAGAGCAAGGCGGGGAACCCCCAGGACCGCCGAAGGTGAGTGACGCCAGCGAGAGGCGCGCGCCACGGTAGCGGGAGTAACCGCAGGAGAAGGGGGACCAGGGCGCGGATGCCGCGATCCCTGAATCCTCACAGTACCCCCCCCTTCAGGATCGGCCTCAGGACGATCCTTCCATGGTTTTGATGGAAACTTCTTTCGAAAGCGTTTGAGGAGTCCTGGAGCATGAATATCTTTCAGGGTACCCATGACCTCTCTTCGGGTCCAAAACCTCTCCAGTGGACCAAAAAGTGGACTTTACCTCTTGAAAGACGGGAATCCAGTAGAGCCTGTATTTCATACTCTTCGTTACCCTGTACCATCACAGGATCTGGTTTAGAAGTGTGATCCGGAAAGAGGCTACTGGAGATAAAAGGTTTGAGAAGTGAGGTGTGAAAGACATTCGGAATTCTCATACTTTGAGGAAGTTGGAGTCGAAAAGAAACCGGATTAACCTGCTCCAAAATGGAAAAGGGACCCAGGAACCTAGGAGCCAATTTGAGGGAAGGCGTTTTGAGACGGATGTTCTTGGATGATAGCCAAACCTTGTCCCCGGGTTTGTATTCGGGTGCCGGACGACGGTGACGATCAGCCTGATTTTTAGATGTCAAGGATGCCTTTTGTAATGCAGATTGTATTCTGGACCAAGAGTCTTGTAGGAGAGCAATATGTTCGTCCACGGCTGGTACCCCAGAGGATTCTTTAGTAATAGGTAGGCGAGCCGGATGGAATCCGTAGTTGATAAAGAAGGGGGTCTCGTGAGTGGACTCATTCCTGGAAGAATTGAATGCGTACTCAGCCCAGGTAAGTAATTCTGCCCAGTCATCCTGAGAATTAGAGACGAAGCACCTTAAGTATTTCTCGTGGGATTGATTAACCCTCTCGGTCTGTCCGTTGGATTGAGGGTGATATCCAGAAGAAAAGGAAGACGAGATACCTAGTCTCTTGGTGAAATTTCTCCAGAACTTGGAGACGAACTGGGAACCCCGATCGGACACGATGGATGTGGGAATCCCATGGATCCGGAAAATCTCTTTGGCAAAAATATCCGCAAGGGCGGGTGAGGAGGGTAATCCTTTGAGAGGGATAAAGTGTGCCATCTTGGAAAACCGATCCACTACCACAAGAATGGTATTCATGCCATTCGACCTAGGCAACTCCACAATAAAATCCATCGAAATGTGGGACCAGGGACGCTCCGGAATAGGTAAAGGTAAGAGAAGACCCTGAGGTTTCTGACGAGGAATCTTGTTACGCGCACATACCGGACAGGACCGTGTAAATTCCAGAATGGTTTTAACCATATTGGGCCACCAAAAGGTACGACGGATGAGGTCCAAGGTTTTCTTGAATCCAGGATGCCCTGCCGAACGGACGGCGTGTCCCCAGTCCAGTATTTCAGGGATAAATTTGGGTTCCACATACAAAGAGTCTTTAGGAACCACAAGACCGGACGGGAGGTTCTCTTGAGACTTGATGATCCTCTCAAGATTCTTGAATGCCACAGCTGCTAAGAGTCTTTGTTTAGGGAGGATGGACTCAGTGGTTTTCTCTGATCTCTCTTCAGAAGAGTATTGCCGGGAGAGAGCATCCGCCTTGACGTTCTTAGTGCCGGGAATGTATGAGAGAACAAAATTGAATCTAGAGAAAAATAACGACCAGCGAGCTTGGCGAGGACCTAAGCGACGGGCATTCTCAATGTACAATAAGTTCTTATGGTCCGTAAGAATGGTGAATGGCTCTTTTGACCCCTCCAGAAGATGTCTCCATTCTTGAAGAGCCATCTTGACGGCCAAAAGTTCCCTATTGCCCACGTCATAATTCCTCTCTGCCGATGAAAATCTTTTGGAGAAAAACCCGCAAGGATGAAGTTTATCCTGGGAAGAAAATTTCTGCGACAGAACCGCCCCAGCCCCACAGTTCGAAGCGTCAACCTCTAAGGTGAAGGGGAAATTCGTGTTAGGGTGTCGAAGGATGGGAGCAGAGACAAAAGTTTGTTTCAGTGTCTCGAATGCCGTGACAGCTTCTGGAGACCAAGATGAAGGGTCTGCACCTTTTTTGGTCAGTGCGGTGATAGGAGCGACAATGGTAGAAAAGTTGCGGATAAACTTCCGGTAACAATTAGAAAAACCCAACAACCGTTGAACAGATTTGAGGGAATTGGGTTGTGGCCAATCCACGACGGCCTTTAGCTTCTCTGGGTCCATGGCCAAACCTTTGTTGGAGATGATGTATCCGAGAAAAGAAGTGGTAGACTGATGAAAAATGCATTTCTCCATTTTAGCAAACAACCGGTTCTCGCGGAGGCGTGAAAGCACAAACTTCGTATGGATGATATGATCCTGTAAGTTTTGAGAAAAAATAAGGATGTCATCCAGGTATACAATGACAAATATATTAAGAACGTCTCGAAAGATGTCATTGATGAAGTCCTGAAAAACTGCCGGTGCGTTGCATAACCCGAAGGGCATCACTAGATATTCGTAGTGTCCGCTACGGGTGTTGAAGGCAGTCTTCTATTCATCGCCCTCCCGGATGCGGATGAGGTTGTATGCCCCACGGAGATCCAGTTTAGTAAAGAGATTGGCCCCCTGAAGTCTATCAAAGAGTTCGGAGATGAGTGGGAGTGGATAACGATTCTTCACCGTGATATGGTTCAGACCCCGGTAATCAATACATGGTCTGAGAGTACCATCTTTCTTTTTGACAAAGAAGAATCCAGCCCCCGCAGGAGAATTGGAATGACGTATGAAGCCCCGCTTAAGATTCTCACGAATATATTCGTCCATAGCTTTGGTCTCGGGCAACGAGAGAGGATGAGATTTGGCTTTTGGCAAGGTATAACCAGGTACCAGATCAATCGGACAATCGTAGGAACGATGAGGAGGTAGAAGTTCAGACTGAGCCTTGCTGAAAACGTCCAAGAATTCGGCGTATCGAGAAGGTAACTCCCTCCGAGAACTTGATGTGTTGGCTAATAGAAAGGATGGTTGCTTGATAGAGGAAAAAGGTTTCTCTGACCTTGACCTCCAGTTAATAGGGTTAGGAGAAACCCAATCGATGAGTGGATTATGCTTCTGTAACCAGGGCAAGCCAAGCGTGATAGGTGTTCCTGTGGCATGAATAACATCAAAACCCAGAGTCTCTTTGTGAGAATGAGTAGAAAGGGTGATAGGTCCGGTCTCTAAGGAGATATAAGCCGGGGTGAGAGGTCGATTATCAATCCCGAACAAGGCAACGGGAGAGTCCTTCCTGGAAAGCGGAATTTGATTTTGCTCAGAAAAGGTTTGATCTATGAAATTCCCTCCTGCGCCGGAATCGATAAATGCAGCAGTGGAGGTGCGGAAAGTCGGTCCTGAAAGGAAGACGGGAATAGTCAATCTTTTGGGAAGTTCCCTTCTGGGAGGGGGACAAGGAGATTCAGTACCCAGAGAGCGCCCCTTCGTACTCACTGGGCTTAGTCGTTTCCCGGAGATGGAGGATGGTTACGGGTACGCTGCTCAGAAGCTCCGCAATGATGGCACGATTCCCCAGTAGAGCGAAGTTGTCGTGACGGTACCCGAGGTTGCTGAACTCCAAGTTGCATCGGCTCTGGAGCCTCCAGCGCCGGTAACGGGGATACGACGGGTCTCTGGTTAGTAGAGAACCTGGAAAAGGAAGCACGGAAAGGCGTAGCCCGGGGAAGCTGACGCTGAGCGCGGCGTACCTGAAGGCGCTGATCCATACGACTAGCCAGGGTGATGAGATCCTCCAGTAACTCTGGCCTGGTGTGGGAAGCAAGTTCATCCTTCAGAGACTCCGATAGACCTTTCCAGAAGACGGCGACTAAAGCCTCCTGACCCCAATGAGTCTCAGCTGCTACAGTTCTGAATTCCAAGGCGTATTGACCCACAGGCCGACGTCCCTTTTTAAGCTCTAGCACGGTATCAGAAGCAGTCTCTTGACGTGCGGGGATATCAAAAACCTGTCGAAAGTCCCATCTGAAGGCCGCGTAATCGCGGGTAATATCAGGGCGTAGTTCCCAGATCGGAGAGGCCCATGCCAGTGCATTACCTGTGAGCAGACTATATACGTAGGCTACCTTTTTCCGGCCAGTAGCATACAACTGGGGAGCCATCTTGAACTGGATCTCGCACTGGTTGAGAAAGCCACGACAGGCGTGTGGATCCCCTGCGTAGGGCCTTGGAGCCGGAATCTTCGGAACTGAAAATGAAGTGGCAGATAAGTCAGGCTGCGCCGGGGGTGCAGCCGCAGGCGGAGCCTGTAAAGGGCGGTCCGATACCTGTTGGGAGAGGAGAGCCACTTGATCCGTTAAGGCCTGTATTTGTTGGTACATGGCCGTCATCATAGAGTCCACAGTCTGGTCTGCGTCTTGTGGGCTCGACATAATGTTACGCCGGTGCAGCCCGCAGACCAGACCTGTTCCTTTCCCTGAGGTGAGGAACGTATAGAAGCACGCACCCGCAGCAAAGGGAGCGTGTCCGGAGTGTGGTGATTTTGGAGTTGCCAGGCCAGGTGTATTTAGCTATCAATACTTGCCGGTACCGATGTAGAAATGCCGTTGTCGTTGCCGTTAGCCAAAGTCTGGGATTGGAGAATTCCGGAAGGTCGTTTGTCCAAGCAGGGGTCTAGAGCCAGAGAGAGACGTCCGCCAAGCCAAGTCGTAACCTGAGAGAATAAGAGAGAAAACGCCAGAGTAGTAATCCAAGTGAAAACTATGTCGAGCAATGAGTAAGAGGAAGAACTGGCATTATAAAGTGTGACTGGCCAATCAGAGGTGGGGGCAGGCCTGGAGGACTGTGTGGAGCTATCCTGGATAGGTCCCCTTGATTGGCAGGCAGGTAAGGACTCTTGTCTTGGTAGGAGGTCCTCTTAGTGTGCTGGGGCGGGTCTTCACTGCAAGAGCAGTGAATAAATTAACCTCACCCGGCGCGCGCTGTTCAGGCGCGTGGCTGGGGAACACGGCGGCCGCATGCGGGACTGCAGACCCCGCGGGCATCCGAGGACGCAGAGCACGGCGGGGAACCCCCAGGACCGCCGAAGGTGAGTGACGCCAGCGAGAGGCGCGTGCCACGGTAGCGGGAGTAACCGCAGGAGAAGGGGGACCAGGGCGCGGATGCCGCGATCCCTGAATCCTCACAATTTTAAAGCAAAAATCATTCATTTATATTTCATCACAGACCCAGATGAATGGGATAGGAGAAATTCTCCTATCCCATTCATCTGGGTCTGTGATGAAATATAAATGAATGATTTTTGCTTTAAAATAAGCTCAAGGAGTATAGATTTCATGTTTCATTGACCTGTCATTAATATACCAATAAGAAACATTTTGATATATATTTATGTTTTTGGTCACAATGACTGGTCATTTTATATGTATCTTTGTATTTTTGTGTTTTAACTTTTTCATCAGACATCTATGTTGACTATGCGAACTTTATGTTTGACATTGAGGTGATCAATGATTGTAACACTGGACACCTGATACTTATTGTGTTGATCAATTTGAACAGCTGTCATAGGTTTGCTGGTGTACAACTGGATGTCTTGTGATGCAAGCGAATTACTCTTTTGACAAAGGCCTTCCAGGCCGAAAAGCGTCAAGAGGACTCGCTTGCACCTTGTGCAAATAAAGCTCATTTTTTATCTCACATCAGCCTTCATCTTTTTTGTGCTGTGCGACACATCTTTCTCTCTTTGAGAAGTTTTTCCACCCTCTGAGATGGTATCAGGCCTTAATTTTTCTCTTAGTCATAAGTATAGCTTCATTATATGCGAAGAGCACAATCTGAGTGCACTGCTAATATTTTAGCTTTAATTGACTAGTATTGGAAGATATAAATATATATATATATATATATATATATATATATATATATATATATATATACACACTGTGTATATAAATATATATACAGTACTGTGTATGTGTGTATATATATATATATATATATATATATAGTGTGTGTGTATATATAGTGATGTACTCAGTGAGGAAGTATTTGAAGGGAGGTATATAGGGCCTTGCACTTTCCTGGGTGTGTATCCTTTCCCCTCACCTGAGTACTAATTAATGGACTGCAATGTAAAGGCAGTCCAGACACCTCCCTGGGATGCTGCTGTTTTGATCTGGAAGCCCACATGCTGACAGCCTCAGTGAGAGACTGCAGGGAGAACTGCGGTTCAATTGAAGGTACAGGGTTCTGAGTGGGGAAAGAGTAAGTTCTCCTACTTATAGTGAGTAATTAAGATGTATTAGTTAGAGCTCCAAAGTGGAGTTACAGTAGGTCCTTTTTATTTTATGTATCTGTAGCCATGCCATCTGTGGCTACTAGTTTGCTTCCATCCTGGCAGTAAATCCTGGTACAAGCAGGCCTTGCCAGGAAGGGGTTTTTCCCCTTCGCGGAGCTGCACTTGAGTGACAGCGGGAGGCGGTGACATCAGGTTTGGGCATCACCAATCATAAGTCAGACCTGATGCTCTCCTCCTGGCTGTACTTAAGGTCAGATACCACCCACATTTAGCAGTGCCTTTCCCCACTTGAGGAAGGCAGGTCACACAGTGGAGGGGCTGATTATTGGGCCTTCTCCAGTCCTCTACCCTCCGGGGGAGAGTGAGTGTGGATAATACCTCTGCCTCTGCTAGGGAGGCAGGGAAGAGCTAGGATGGCTGCGGGTGCCCTTGGCCTGTAGTGACAGTCCAGGGACCATCCTTCAGTGGTAGCTGAGAGCTACTGCATTGGGCAGAAGCCTGCTGGTTACTGTGCGGTACAGAAGAGATAATAAAATGCTCCTTTTGTTATACCTCCTGCCTGGTGTGTGACCTTACTGGGGGGAGAGGTAATTGTTCTACCATGGGAGATCACCTTCAGTTCCTGGAGCCTACGGCAGATGGAGGCAATGCACTGCTAAAGAGATATGTAGGGTATGAACCCCAGAAGCCTAGTCCACGTGCAGAACGTAGGGTTGTTCTGATCAGCGTATGCAAGCACTGATGCTTTCATCAGGCTTTTCTTCAATTCAGGAAGGCCCGTTCACACTCGGGCGTCAATTTATCGCCAAACAGTTGATGGGCCGAAGTGGCCTTTCCCCCCATATCTTCAGAATATATCTGCAAGAGATTGTTGAGGGGCTTAGCTCTACTCGAGTACCCTTCCACAAAGCGACGATAATACCCACAGAAGCCAAGGAATGATTGTAGCTCCATGACATTCTCAGGACGAGGCCAGTTCACCACCACTTCCACCTTGCTTGGATCGGTAGCAATTCCTTGGGAGGACACGATGTGTCCCACATAAGTCACCGAGGTGTGACAGAAATGACATTTGCCGCGTGACAGCTTCAGCCCTTCCTTACCAAGGCGGTCCAGCACCTTATGCCGCCATTCTTCATGCTCTTCCAGGGTCTTGCCGAAGACAGTAATGTCGTCCAGGTAGGCTAGACACTCACAAGGGTTCATGTCGCCTATAGTTTTCTCCATCATGCACTGGATGGTGGCAGGGGCCCCGCATATGCCTTGAGGCATGCGCGTAAATTGGTAGAAACCCAGGGGGCAGACAAAGGCTGTTTTTTCCTGGTCCTCTTCACTCATGGGTACTTGGTAGTACCCAGATCGTAAATCGATAACACTGAACTATTTACTCCCGGTTAAAGCATTTAGAATCTCTTCAATGCAGGGAAGGTTTTATTTGTCGGGTATCGTACCGTTCAGGGTTCGATAATCGACACACAGTCTTATAGATCCATTCTTCTTCTGTACCACCACTAGGCGTAAGAACTCCGAGACTCTGTCACGATCCCAGCCGTCTCCATCTCTTGCAAGACGTTCCTCACATCGTCCACATCCCTAGGGGCGATGCAACGAGAGCGTTCATGGAAAGGAGTAGCGTCACTCAGTGTAATGGTGTATTGGGCGCTGCGACTGCAACCCACATCCATCTCACTCATGGAGAACACAGCCCGTCGCTCATTCAACTTGACTGTCAGTAGGTCTTTCCATCCAGGTGGCAGTGCTGAATCCCCGAAGTTGAAGCTCAGGTCAGCAGACTGCTCACACGCTGCAGCGGTGTTCACCGGTGGCATTGTTTCCACAGGGCTGACCGGATATATACGGCCCAAACTCTGTCCTGTATCGAAATCCATTGAGAATGGGGAAATATTCTGAACATATACGTAAGTTCGGAGAGGAATTTTAGTCATCCATTCTTTTACTTCAGGTATTACCCTATACCGCCTCTGAACGTCTTTTTCCGGAGTACTTTCCAGAGAGAAAAGATGGTATGTCTCGTCTCAATCGAGATAGCAGCACCAGACGAACACGTGTTGCACTCCCCCTAGTAAAATCATTGTCAGTCCGGCTTGACAATTGTAGAGGTCCCCATGGCGCTCTAGAACATATATCTTGTTGCACTCCTCCCGTAGGACGGGATCGAGGAGGGGATTGGCCATGGGCAATTCGTTGGTTTCTTGCAAGTACGGCCTGATTACAGCTCGCAATATGTCGGTATTTGTTCCCAAAATGATCGGGTACTTGGACTGTCTCTCCTCATTAGCCGCAGCTTCGCGCACTTGTGTGTTCTGCTCCTGCACATGCGTGAGCTAGCTGAGGGCCTCCGCAACTACTGCTCTCACTGCGCATGCGCGAGCCAAAAGAAAATGGCGGCGCCCTGCAACGGGAGCCATCGGGAGTCCTCGGCGCCGTCCCGGCATCCTCGCTACCCCGCAACCGGCCACCACTATCCCAACCGCTGCGGAAGTGAGACATGGAGAGGGGGGGGGGGGGGAGTGTGGCAACACTCAGAGGGGGACCTGGCTACATATTTATATATATATATAGCCTATAGGGAACCATGTTAAAAATGGTTTTTGAAGCAAAAAGTGGCACTGTGTGCTCATTTGCATTTCATTTCCCAGAATCCCTTGCTGCAGTGGAAGTGCTGTGTGCTGGGTGATAATGGGGAAAGGCGGGTTTGCAGACCTGCCTAAGACATGCAGATGAGCATACAGTTGTATTTACATTTGCATATTTGCTTTGCTGTGGAGGGCTTTTGTCACTTTTTTTACTCACCATAACTTAACTCAGTATTATGGTTGGCCCATCCTTTAGCTTCTTTGCATACCCAGTTAATCAACCCCACACTGATGAGACCCATTAAGGTCGAAACAGCTGTCTGTGGGTGGTTTTCTGGGTATGTATGCACCTTAACCCTGGCTGTGCTCAAAGCTGTGACCATGCAGCAAGCTTAAGCCTATAGGGAACCATGTTAAAAATGGTTTTTGAAGCAAAAAGTGGCACTGTGTGCTCATTTGCATGTCATGTCCCAGAATCCCTTGCTCAGTGGAAGTGCTGTGTGCTTGGTGATAATGGGGAAAGGCGGGGTTGCATACCTGTATAAGACATGCAGATGAGCATACAGTTGTATTTACATTTGCATATATATATATACAGTATATATATATATATATATATATATATATATATATATATATATATATATATATATAAAATCTGTTTGATTTACTAACATTGACAACCCCGGCTTGTGCTCTCACTACATTCATTATCATTATATGTCACAAAATACACTTGAGACTGTCTATTTGTAAATTTGATACAAGTGCATTTTCCTATTTACTACAAAACACCTTAGTTAAATGTGTGAATGTTAATACTCCCACTAAGTAACTAGCTCCCCATGACTCCATAGGCGGTTTACCGATTTTGTATCACGTTGTCCTTGAGTAGTAAACAAAGTATTAAGTTCCAATGAAGCCTATCCATTGCCAAATTCCCCTGTCTATGTTAATGTTCTTCACATTACTTGCCAAACAATTTGTACAGTTATTTTGAAGTGTTGCTTTGATGTAGGTGATTTATGATATCAGAATAGAATTTAATATCTAGAGCTTTTCCCAAGTGAATGGTGAGAAAACAAGTGAGAAAATACTTCACATTGATGATGGAATTACATAAACTTTAAGGAATGTGTCATGTTCTTATTAAAAACCAAACCAATTTCAAAGATTTAGAAAACTTGGTGATATTACTCACCATCTATGTAATCCACAATTATTTTTTCACCACTTCAGATATTTAGAAACTTTCATTCTCAAACTTTTAAAACATCTTTAAAGATGTCATCGTGAAAAACACAGAACTCTGTAGGCAGGATGATGGGTTGACTTGTTTGAGAGTTCAGTTGACCACGGTTTGGCACAGGTTAAGCTATTTGTGCTGTTTAGTGTATGACACTGAGGCCCAGATCCACACAGGCCCCTTAGTGACTTAGCAAGGTGCTAACCCCGTTAAATATTAACCTGTATTTTCGAAGCTCAATAACGCCCAGTTAAATCCTGTTTTCGCCCGGAAAGGGCATTTGTTAACTATCACTGACATTAGATCTAATGGCATGCAAAAGAAGTGTTCCCCTTAACAATGCATATCCACAGAGGTCCGTTAAACTTACCGCAGGGATTAATAGAGACGTTAATTAGGTCATAACTAAAGGTGGCATTGCTCCCACCCAGACCATAAAATATGGATTTTGCATTTGAGGAGAGGGTCTGGATGGGAGGAATACCACTGTAAGGTAAGACACCCTCACCTCAACAAAGGTTGAAATATGCAGCTGAAACATAGGCTCACTTTGACTTAATACATTTTCTTTGAATTAGAAGTCTGTGTGCCTGTTTCACTCCTGTCTCTACTGTTGTATTCTTTGGGACTTCATGTGGAACATCAGCTGATAAGTACCTGCTGGTTATTTCTTTATAGCGTGCCTGCATTACTCGGCTATTGCCTAACTGTGTAGATACAACACCTTATTTTTCAGAAGCATTAGTTCAGAAAATAACACAAGAATAACAATGAAAATGAAGCATTGATTTATAACTTATTGTAAGTAAACATAACAGCAAGTCTATAATGACCTAAAATGAAATGCAATACATTGTCCTTCTAGAAGTGAAAAGTGTTTACAAATGGTACAACAAGCACAGGTCATCGCTCCCACTGGTGGGATATTCTGCTTTATCACTGCCATTGAATTGTATGGAAACTCTGTGATATTCTGCATTAAAATTAGATATGCTGTGTTATCAGCAGGAGCAATGTCTGCTATATCAGTATTTAAATGTACTCATAATATCATTAATCTAATTTATGAAAAATGACTCACAGAGAACGATAATAGAATATCTAAAAATAATTTGAGGTATTTAGTGAAGATATATTAAAGTATCATTTTATCTGACCCTTTTATGCATGATGTTGGAAGACGAGTGTTTTTGTAGTTTTGGTTTGATTTTATACAATGTGACCATGTGCAATTAATTGTATCTTCCACTACTGTACATCAGGAAAATAGATTTTTTTTAGATATTTAAAATATTATAAGTAATGCTACTGTACATTGTAGATGACTATAAAGTGAGAACTAATGTAAAACAATGCTCTGTAATATGAGGTGACCTTAAGCTTAATATATCCAAGACAAAGTTACCCATTCTTAATTCTGCTATGCAGACAGTATCACTATATATTTTGTTCCTGTTCTTCTGTTCTCTTAAAAAAAGTGTTTTAGTCACCTTTTTCCTCTCCATAACCTATTTGTGTACCTGTTTTGTAGCCAGCCCACGACCAGTTTTATAATGCAAGACCATCCCTACACTGATGAGACCCTAAATGTCAAAACCGTGTCTGAGTACAGTAGGTGTACTGTAAAAGCTGTCTAAAACAGCACTGATGCAGGAATCCATGTTAAAAGAAATAAGAAGCAAAAAGGGATGCATTATGAGTACGTTTGTATGTAATTTACCCAGAATACGTAGCTGCACCGGAATAACCGTGATTATGGGGAAATGCAAGTTTGGGGACCTGTCTGAGACATTTGAACCTGTTCATAAGTGATCTTTATCATTGCTGATTGTAGGGGAGACAGGTGAGAGGCAGGAATGCCAGACAGCAGGATGTTACAGTAGTTTAGATGGGAGAGAATTAGGGTCTGTGTCAGAGTTTTTGCAGTCGAGCAACAAAAAAAAGGGTGTATCTTGGTAATATTGTGGAGGAAAAAATGACCGGTTATAGCTACCTTTTCAATGTGAGAAGAGAATGTGTGAGAGGAGTTGAGTGTGACCCCTAGGCAGTGTGCTTGGGCTACTGGGTGAATGATAGTACTTCCAACAGTAATGTGGAAGGAGGTAGTAGTGCCACGTTTGGGAGGAAGTATGAGGAGCTCTGTTTTTGCCATGCCAAATAGATGGAGGCCAAGTTGATATAGTCGAGAGACATTCAGAAACTTTAGTCTGTACAGCAGGTGTAAGGTCAGGGGTAGAAAAGTAAATTTGTGTGTCATCAGCATAGAGGTGATATTTGAACCCAAGAGATGGGATTAGGTCACCTAGAGAGAGTGTGAAAAGAGAAGAGGTCCCAGGACAGAGCCCTGGGGTATCCCAGAGAGAGATCAATAGAGGAGCATGAGGTGTTAGCAAAAGAGACACTGAATGTACGATGGAAGAGATAAGAGGAGATCCTGGATAGAGCTTTGGATTGGTTGCATGAAAGTAACATGGATATCTTACCTACCTACAGTATGTTTCATAATATACTCTGACACAAAATTATATTAATTTTGTCCAGTTTTAGAGATGTCTAATCATGCTCTTGAAAAACCTGTAAGTCAAGATTTGTATTGAAAAACATGGAAATCCTTCAACTTGAAGTGACAGTGAAAAAAATTGCATGTAGATTTTAAACTCTGTTTCTTTGAACCATTGGTGGGCCAACGTTGGTCCGGGTGCCCCATGCTGCCCTCGGGGACCTCACGTGTGGCCCCCAACCTTTGGCCACGACAGCAGCCCACTCTCCTCTCTTCTTAGTGCTGTAGTGGTTCATAGCTTTTTTTTGTTAAATAAATCATGACACGGTGTAATATGTTCATCTGAGGTTGTATTTACCTAATTTTTAGACCTGCTAAGGAACAGATGATTGTTATTATGTCCTGATATGTAAAACTATGGAATTCAAAGAGCATGTACTTTCTTTTTCACATGACTGTATATAGCCGGATATGAATAGCCCACGAGCGCTAATGAAGTATATCATGTTGCTTACCACTTCCTTAGACTGTCCATTAGTTGGTAGTCTTCAGATAGTAAGTGGTTAAGGTTTTGTCCTAATAGAAATAATAGGACAAATATTGAATGATATTAAGAATAAACGTCAACAGAGGACCAGACAACTTGTAGTTACACAATTTTTAAGGCCATTCTTTAAATTTGTCTTCAGTTTACCATGCTGTATACTCATTCTGAGTCAATGTTCTCTTTATTAGGGTGCCTTGCTGCAACAGTGGTTCAATTCTTAACCTGAGTTGGCATTGCTGGCACTGGGTTCACTGCGCTACATCGGTCAAACGTTTCACTTCTTTCAACTCTATTTCTTAAGAGTTTTTAATAGGGCAAGTTTAAAACTGAAAGGAAAAAAGCCAAAACCTGCTGAGTCTACCTTTCATGCCAAAATACTGCAGTAAATCTATCAAAAAAGTAACTGATACAAAGGTGTTTTATTCAAACTTATTTAGCCATATTATTGTGGAAAGTGGTTTCCAAGGGGCCTATCACTAAAATGTTTTCTTTCGTAAGCAGAAAATAAAGGACAAAGCCCCCATGCTACTTTTGGCTGCCCTCAAACTTTATGTATGACTTGGTATTCAAACCATGGTAAAAGACACTTCAATTACTAAGTCAAAACAAACAATGTATCACTCCACTGTATTTGCTTTCATCTTTTGTATTAATAATGTGTGAAAGACATTATGTAGAAATCAAAAATAGCATTAGCAAATTCTTTTTTTAAAGAAAGAATGGATTACATCAGAAATAGTATCAAACTTTCTTAGGGTTTGCTAATGGCGAGAATGTTTGAATGGGTGCATCATTGGGGGTTTTATTAGTGTTATCATTTTTAAATGTTATATGAAAATGTTACTTACAGTATACAGTGGTGGTGTCTTAAGTAGAGAAAACTGATTTTATAGCTAAATAAATAATGTAGCTGAAAATAAAGAAATCTGGTAGAATAACACTAGGCTTAATAATCAGACCCATTCCTGGTCATTTCTAAGGACTATGAGGTTTCCTCTTCATACCTAAAAACATGATTTACAAACAGTCCTGGTTATATGTAAATATATCTTTTATAATGAGAAGCCAGGATATTTGTACCATAGCATAAAAATTGCATCTAGTTTGTCCCGGTTCCACTGGATAGTGACTCAAACCAGCTATCTCCTCTACCTACAGTAACCCCCATGCAGGGCCGCCGACAGGGGGGGCGGGAGGGGGGAGCTGAGACAATTGTCCCGGGTCCGGAGGCTGCGGGGGGCCGCCAGCTTCACGTCCGACTGCCAGGCCCCAGCTTTCTTCCCCTGCAGCAGACACCTCTTAACTGCTGTTGCGGACATCCTTTTAGGCCCCGTCCCCACAATGGAGGTTCGGCGGCTGGACGGCGCGCCACCAAAGGGGATGTGCAAGGAAGTATTATGTGTGATGTGCAGGGGGAGGGGGGATATGATGTGCATGGGAGTATTGTGTGTGTGAAGTGCAGGGGAGTATTGTGTGTGTGATGTGCAGGGGAGTATTGTGTGGGTGTGATGTGCAGGGGAGTATTGTGTGGGTGTGATGTGCAGGGGAGTATTGTGTGTGTGATGTGCAGGGGAGTATTGTGTGTGTGATGTGCAGGGGAGTATTGTGTGGGTGTGATGTGCAGGGGGGGTGATGTCTGTGTGATGTGCAAGGAAGTATTATGTGTGATGTGCAGGGGGGATTATTTATTTTATTTATTTATAAAATATTTTACCAGGAAGTAATACATTGATAGTTACCTCTCGTTTTCAAGTATGTCCTGGGCACAGAGTTAAGACAAATAATACATGGTTACAAATAATGCGATGGGATATGATGTGCATGGGAGTATTGTGTGTGTGATGTGCAGGAGAGTATTGTGTGTGTGATGTGCAGGGGAGTATTGTGTGGGTGTGATGTGCAAGGGGGTGGTGTGTGTTGTGCAGGGGGGGAGTGTGTGATGGGGAGGAGGGTGTATTGTGTGTGTGATGTGCAGGGGAGTATTGTGTGGGTGTGATGTGCAGGGGGGTGGTGTGTGTTGTGCAGGGGGGGGAGTGTGTGATGAGGAGGAGGGGGTATTATGTGTGTGATGTGGAGTGGGAGTATTATGTGTATGGGTGGGGGCAAGAGGGAGAGAGGGATGAGAGATGTGTGGGGCTTATGGGAGTGAGGGTAGAGATGGGGGTGTGAGAGATAAAGGGGATTCTCGTAAGGCTGCCGACATTGGGTGTGGGGGGGCCCAGTGGAAACTGTAGTCCTTGGCCCCAGGAAAGCTGTTTGATGCCCTGCCCCCAGGATTGAAACCAGGAGGTACCGTCATTTTATTTTAGGTTCCGGAGACCCTCCGGTTCCCAAAATACTTACCGGTAAAGTTACCAGAGTTACAGCCTGATTTCACACTGACTTTTAAATGGTCGTCCAATAGGAAGCTGCAATGGATGACACTACGGCTTCCTATTGGCTTGAGGGATGCAGGAGATTTAAACCACCGTTTTATTTTCTACTGTTCCTTCATCGGTAAGCAAAGGAAAGGCTTGCTTGTCACATACAATGGGAAGAATGTAACCAATTCCATGAATCGAGACTTGCTTTTTACTGGGTATAGATTCTGCTCAATAAGCGGGGATGAAACTGATTACAGTAGCGGCAAATAGAGTGGATAGGATTAATACGTTTCCTGTACTGTATTTATCATAGATTTGGAAAAAATGTCTTCAGTGTCAATCATGCTTTTCTGCTTTCTGAAATTATACTTGGACTTGTAGTTTTACATTTTTGATTATACAGTAGAAAGTAAAATATCTCATGATTAATGGCATATGTCTGAAACATAAAAAATATAGACTGACATAAGGGGTATATTGTGTCTTGTGCCAATTTCACATAGGCATAGTTTTTGTTCAGATTCCTGGTTTTAAAAAAAAGTTATTAAAATAATGTTTGGTGTCCTCACTGGTTGCTAGCGGACTCTAGTGGCTATTTAGCAGAAGCACATGCCATGAAAGAGTGAGGAATTTGCATGCACAGAGATATAGAGATAACAGATAATATATAGATATAGATATAATTGCCAATCAATTAAGGGTGAAATGATGAGGCAGGTAAAATATAGACCTCAACTATTAGAGACAAGGCAAACAATGTAAATAATTAGAAGGATATGGTGTACCTTTAAACTAAAACAAACTACATATAAACACACAATGACAGACACATAGAACAATACAACAAACAAAGGGGAAAGGGGGTGGGAAAAACAAAAGGAATATGCCAAATAAAAAGATAAAAACTAAACCAGGCAAGCAATAAAACGCTGGAGACTCCAAGCAGCTCATTTCAGGGAAAACCAACTCCTTCCACCATCTATGACAAAAATAGAAAGTGCCGTCTCCATAGCGTAATAATGTATAATATGGTTAATTGGTGAAACAGTATAAAATGCAACTCACAATGGTCGCAAGAACTTGTACAAGAGAATAATGTATCAGAGGCTGCAGACAGTGCCGTCTTAACGCATGGGCACGCTGGGCAGTTGCCCGGGGGTCCCACGAGCATAGGGGCCCCATGCTAATCTATGCACAGACCAGAATTTAACACTAATTTTCTGATCACCCGCCTCAACATTCTAATCTCCCGCTAACTCGGTAGAAGGAGAAAAATAACGACTTGTAGCGGAGAGTTGGCAGGGCCCAGCGCACTGCTTTGCCCGGGGCCTATAATGCTGTTAGGACGGCCCTGACTGTAGATGTCGTAGCCACGCTGTATGCTGGACTAGAGTTCTCGTTAACGTGCCAGTGACGTACTAACGCTGCCGAGTGCACGTTGACGTGCGTCGCATCAAATGTGGACCCTGATGAAGTCACTTTATGTTACTGTGATGAAATGCATAGGGAGTCTGTGTGCCTGAGATTTGCTTGCAGGGAGCTGGTTTCATTCTCAAGCCAGGAACAGTGGAGCGGTGGAACTACTGAACCTGCAGTGCTTATTCATGGGAGAATTTAGATGCGACACACGTTGACGCGCACCCGGATGCGACCACTGTGAGTTGCATTTATACTGTTTCACCAATAAACCTTATCTTACAGTATTACGCTATGGAGCTTGCTCGTTCTATTTTTGTTTCATATATATATATATATATATATATATATATATTTTTTTTTACTTATGAGCACATTCACATGTCCCAGACAGGTCTGCAACCCTGCTTTTCACCATTATCTCCTAGCATACAATGCTTTCACTGCAGCTAGGGATTCTGGGAAATCACGTGCAAATGAGCACACAATGTCGCCTTTTGCTTCAAATCCCTTTGAACATAAACCCATATATTGTATATAGTTAGTTATGGGCCAGATGTTTATAGCTGTACATTTTGAATTTCCATAAGAAAATCATCAACTTTGCCCCAAAAGTGGCTAGTACTCATTTTTATTTTACCTTTTCCTAATGCTTTTGAGGCACCTAGGATTTTGCCACATGGCATACCTCGCCACTCACCAGTGTAATATCACGTTACAGCTGTCCAAAAACGTTTTGCATATGCTGCAGTAAGAAAACATTGAATGAGCGATACACGTGGATAATACAATACGGCATGACATATATGGTTAATTATGTACAATTGAAATATGATTTGTTATGACTTATTCCATTGTTGCATTTCGTGATTATGAGAACCCTTACATTTTTAAATTACAGTATAACTGTGATCTATGAAATTGTTGCATTGTTTAATTTGAGGGTAATTACAGGTGGTTAATTACATTCAATCAACTGCTTTAATTTATGTGATTATGGGAATGTAACCCTCCTTGTCTGACTCAAAAGGAGTTTACATGAAGTCGGATATATATATATATATATATATATATATATATATATATATATATATATATATATATATATATATATATATACACGGCTGTGCCAATCTCATACCTTTCAGGGTGCTGGGTCCATGCAGGCTGGGCGTGGTATGCAGATAGAATAATGAATAATAAGGAACGTTTATAGTACAAACACGAGCATGCAGGGATTTCAGTTTGCACTCAATGTACAGTATATTATATTGTAACTTTATCTGAACTCTTCCATTTGTAACTCACATGACAATGTAAGCCTTTCCTAAATGAAGGTCATAGATCAGGGGTGCGCAAACTTGGGGGAGATGGGAGAGATTTTCTGGGGGGGTGTGGCTTACAGAGGCAACGCGCTCTTTCCCACAACATTTAAAATAAATGCCGGGGGAGCGCGCAAGGCCTCTGTATGCCTCTTACCTGCTCTCCGGTGGCTTCTGGCGATGCGTTGCTGCAGAGAAGGTAAGAGGGTTGGGAGGGCGCGAGCAGGGGGCAAAGCAGGCAAGGGGCACAAATAAAAAAATGTATGCACCCCTGTCATAGAGAACTGTATTCTAAATGTTTAAGTACAACTTCAACGCACTCAAAGCTTGATATTATAGCAAATGTTATAAAACATTACAAAAATGTATTTAAAAAAAACATATTCTTGAAATAGTGCACTGATATTACCCAGTAAATGTATTATACTCAAATGGACAATTATTTTTTCCATTCAGCATAACTATAAGCTGATTACGATTACGATTACAAGTTGATTTCTTGAATAGGTAAAGTTGTACTAGCAGGGATAATGTAATCTCTTTATCAAAATCATGTTGTGTTTCTCACTAGGGTTGCTCCTGACCATGAATTCAGAGTGTTTGTTTATGTTTCATAATAAACTGGATTATTAAAGATGGTGATCATGAAACTACTGGGAAGTTTAATACTTGAGTTCATCTGGACAGAGCTATTTGGTTATAGGTTTTCCATGTGTGCTACACTGGTTCACATTCAGTTGTTTTTAAACCGCTTGAATTCGCTATTGATGAGGTTTGAATGGTTTAATCAAAGTTTTAATTATGCTTTATAATATGCAAAGAAAACATAGCAAACTGGAATGATTTTTCATGTGAGCAAAAGTGTATATGCTCTTAACTCTGCTTTAGTATATGTAGGCTGGCTCGCCAACAGCTTTCCCTGGTGCACAGGAGAGAAGTCTTGACCTAGGCCCCAAGTTGTTAAGCCGGGGGTGTGTGCTGGCAACCTGTCGTGGTAATCGGGGAGGGACGGTATTGGCGATCCATCAAGTAGAAGGTGGTTCTGGCAGTCTGTCAACGTGCCTTGCTCTACAGCGGAGAGTATCGCACCATTCAGCGTGGGCCTGGGATTTACCGGCCATGCCTCTCTCTGCCGCAGGGCCTGTGACCCTTGTTCCTGCTCACCACACCTCTCGGCAGCCCTCTATTTAGTCAACCTGTTATTTAAGTTCCCTAACATGCACTTACTGTAGGGAAGAGCCTTTTACCTCTTACTATCGTAGATTTAACATAAGCTATTCAGTCTATTTGCCTAGTGGTGGCACTGGTGACTGTTTGGAATTCAAAGCTTCTGACTTTCGGCGTGTTGGAACTGCTGAAATCTGAACAAGGGGTCATTTAATAGCTGCAGATTATCATTTAAGATAGGAATTTCAAAGGCTTCTGGCAAGCCCTTGGGATCCAAGCTAATGAAAGATACAATAACCATCATTTTTTAGTCACATGCTTCATCGCTCCCTGAGAGTCAGAAGTTCTAACCTCTGTTTACTCAAAATGTAGTCAGAGCTGGACTAAAAACTCTGTTCTGACTTAGGCTGCGTCCATGGTAATTTCAACCGTGCGGAGGCGCGTGGAGGCTGACAGAATGCGGGTGCTTTCCCTGCCCATGGTACGCGCGCCGTCCGTGGGCGTGTCTAGGGGCGTTCCATTGACGTCATGGAGTTGGTTCGCCCTCATTGTGCGAACCGCTCACGTGACCGGCCTGTCGCGCCAAGTAATCAGTTTCAACTGATTTCATGCGCAACGCGCCCCTTCCCGTTTCTGTGTGCACGCTCCCGCACGCCGCATACACGCGAACATTGCCTTTAGGCAGTCTGTTCGCTCAGCGGTCTGCCATACCATGGATGTAGCCTAAATATCAAAAACTCTCACTTATTCTTAACAAAATGCTTTCAGACATACAAATAATTCTAAAAGAAATTTCTAGAACAAGGAGATTGTAGAAAGAACATTACTTATAATATTCAAAACGTTAACAGGTGAAGAATAAACTTATAATTAATGAAAAACACAATTTGCGTCCTATACATTCAATGTGTTAATTCGTCTCTCCAACAATGAAATTGACTAATTACACGTTCTTAGCATACTTGGGTCTAATAAAGACATTCTCGGAGGCATTATAATATGTGCAGGTCATTTGACGGACATTGGTATTTTCTCATGAATAAACAATTGGCAGCCGTGCAATAATTACTTCAACAAAAAAGGAGGTAGAGACTCTCCCACTGGATACATTTGTTTGGAGAGTAATGACACAGAGCATGCCGTTTAAATTGTCTACCAAAAATGTGCAAAGATGCTGCACAGCTTATAAAATGTTAGATTGAAAACATTACTTTGTAAAAAGGGAATAGATTTTTGGCCATGTGAAATGTACATTCTCAACTAATGCACAGTTCAGGGCAGCCCAATTACCAACATAATTAAGTACCATATTTACTAAGTGGTGTTACTACATTACTGAACCTTCCATTCACTGGATCCTCTGTAAAACATCTTCTGGCCCATTCACTGCCACCGGAACTATCCTATGGAGTATCACTGCTTAGGCAAGGTGGCCTTCATTTTATTTGCACTCACAAAAATAATAAAACCAGCGAGTCTATAGAAATATTATTGTGGCCAGGACCCCCGTGGGTCTCTCTTGTCCCCTGCTGACCTCCGCATAGCGAGGGGAGGGTAGCGGGTGCATCTGGTGGGTGCTGGGAGATGCAGTGTGTGCGCAGCATCCCGGGAGGAGACGAGTCACCGGCGGCTCCTTGTGCAGGGCGCCGCTACCTTACGCACAGTCAGACATATGTAGTGCAGTCACGAATGCGCAAGAGAGGCAGTGCGGCGGCAATATAGTAAGATGCTCCGTGGGGACAATAACACCCAGCAGCCACTGAGGCTGATAAATCACATGGCGCGAAACAGCCAATCTGGCTGCAGCAATCCCCTACGGCCAGGATAGATACTTTTGGCGCGTTTTGGATCACACCAGTTGGAGCTGGGACATCAGAGGGTAAGGGTGTAGGTTCAGGGTGTCAGTAGGCCCCTGCACTAGGCCAGAGACCCCCCTGTTAGGCGCCAGGTAGACCCCGACTCCCACATAGGTTGTGGCTACTATAGAGACAGACTCCCTAGACAGAGACACTGCCCTACTTAGCATTATTAGTGTCAGGGTCACAGCAGAATGCCGCACAGCAGTTGCGGCCTGTGGTCCGGGACCATACCACCACCACAAGGCACAGAGACTATCTTCATGGTGGGACACTCCTTGCTGGATACCACCCAATGTGGAGGCTGATGTCTTTGACTCTGTGGACATCAGGGTGGTTGGGTGCCCAGGGGCATCTCAGTGGTTTGGGGTAAACCCCACCGGGGTGTGGATACAGTGTTTGAGGGCAAGGTGTGGGGTACAGTCCTGGGAGGCCTGAGTGGTTCTGTTATTATTATTATTCTTACGCATTCAGTAAACTTCTTATACCATACCAGTGTGTATTACTTGCATAGTGTCCTGCGACAGGGTTATCCAACACTGTTAGGATCCCACGCCGGTGGAGGCGCTGTCACCAGACAGATCGGGCTCCCAGCAGCGGAGATTCAGGCCTCCTGTAAGCCACAGGTAACGAACACACACACAGTAGCCGCCATATCTCCCAGGGGGTGGGGGAAAGTGTGCTACATTATATTTACAATAATTGATAATAATAATCATAATAGTACTTTGTATCTACTACTAATATTAATGCCATCACTGTACTTAATTGAAAACTACAAGCACAGTGTATATGTATCCTTATCGTAAAGAGTTAACAACAATCTGGTGATTGGAGTCTCAGGATGTAACCAGGGTTGCCACCACTGCGGGTTTGACCCGGAGATTACGGGGTTCGGCTGGGTATCTCCGGGGCTACGGGCTGAGATTTTAAATCTCTGGGTTATTGCACGGCCGGCTGGGATGTTTGGTGCAGTGACATGTGCAAGGCCTCGGCTCTTACCTTCTCCGTCAGCGGCATCTCCCTCTACATGGTCCCATCAAGATCGCTCCGCAACGTCAAATAGCATTGTGTTGCCATGACAATGTGATGTCACGGTGTCATAAAGTGCCACGTTTTCATGGCAACATGACATCGCATGGTGCCGTGACGTCCCCATGTCACGGCAACACGACGCCATTTGATGTCGCAGAGCCGTCTTGATGGAACCATGCAGGGGGATGCCGAAGGAGAAGGTAAAATAGTTAAATATATAAATAAAACCCCTTTTTTAAGTTCCATTGAACAGAAGGTGGCAACCCTGGATATTACAAAGTACCGAGGGAGCATAATTGACCGAAGCTGGAATTAAATCCAAACGCAAAAAGCATTAAATCTGCAGTACCGTCTCGCACTAATGGCAGTGACATGTTTTAGGCTGATTGATGCCTTTTAGACCAAAATGAGTAGAGCAAACATTCCCCCATTCCGAGACCCTAAAGAAAAGGAAATTGTGCTTAAAAGAGACAATCAAAGCAGATTTGTTTTTAGCGATTCCCCCCCCCCCCCCTTCTTTTTAACATTGGATTGAAGCAGGGGGTCTCCGGAGCTCAACCCAATTAATTTCAGCTCCGGGGACCCCCTGGTTCCGGAGACACTTACCTCCATAAGGGGTACAGGTAGCCGCTCTGTGGGGGTGGCCCTCCTCCTCCAGCGTCATGACATCACAACGGCATGGGACGCCGCATTGTCATGGCAACACGTCGTCCTGTGATGTCGCAGCATAATTTGAAATCGGGTCACCATGACAACGTGACGCTGGAGTAGGGGGGCTGCTGTGCAAAAGTTAAGACCCTCTCAACACACACACAAAGATTGCCGCCACACAATAATTGCTGATTTAGGCTATAGCCTAGTCAGCCTTGCCTAACCCCACTAGCCATGTTGTTTTTTCATGTGAGGAATTCATATAAGAAATGTAAAAACGTTATATCTGACAATTCTGGGTGGTACAAGGGTTAAACTCTGGGAAACACTTTCTTTCAAATAAGGTAAAAAAATGTATTTGCAAAACACAAAAAAAAAAAACACTTGCAGCGCTTGCAACTTAATGGCCCATTTATTTGACCATGAGGTATTATATATCAAGGCTTGGCAACATTTAATAAATATGGCTCCATGGGGTTTATGTATCAAACGGCGCATAACACATATTTGGCACTTGTTTGACACAGACACTTTTTATCTGGATTTGCGTCTATGTAACAAACCATTTTTTGTCGTGTGCGCATGATGCGTGAAGTCAAATAATTTGCCTATATAGAATTGTGCAAATTATGTTAGAGTGACCCTATGTTTGTGTTTTAATAATTCGAATGTATTAAAGCAGAAATCCTGCTTTTCTTCTTACATTTTGTTATTTTTGTTTTGTTTTTAGTATTATAGGGTTGAAACAGGGCCGGCCTTATGTTTGGCGGGGCCAAAGCTGCATGCCCAAGTGGGGCCCTTCCTACTGCAGCATCAAGACATCATGGCAGAACAATTCCATATTGTCATGTCAACGCGTCACGTCGCCATGACAATGTGATGCTGCAGAAGGAAGGCCGCTCTGCAT
This sequence comes from Ascaphus truei, assembly GCF_040206685.1. Lineage (NCBI taxonomy): Eukaryota > Metazoa > Chordata > Amphibia > Anura > Ascaphidae > Ascaphus > Ascaphus truei. Next base: position 79,159,132 of record NC_134488.1, on the reverse strand, counting down.
AAGGTAAGACCTCCCCCTGCTATATACATATGCACGCACATGCACACACACACCTCTCCCTTCCCCCAGCTACAGATGCCTCCCCCAGCTACAGATACAGATGGAACAGTCAGTTCTGGCCCAGCGTGTTAGGAAAATCCACAAGCATCTCGCAAACAAACTGCAGCATAGTCCATAGATGCTGTAATGGCCCATCGGATTAACACAGCAGGGTCCCTGCATTTTGAATTGTTCTCGCAGCCCGGTAGGATTAACACAGCGCGAGTCCCATTCAAATGCAGGGACCCCTTATGTGTTAATCCGATGGGTCAGTACAGCGTCTTTCAACTATTCGGAGGATTTTCCCCTGACATGGTCATGCAATTCCTTAAAATCTGGGCCAAAATAGTTTCATCTGTATATCCCCCCACCCCCTACCTTGGAGTGAGCAGCGGTGCGGTCCAGTACCAGTTCAAGGACTCACCATCTCCCTCCTCCAGCTCTCTTCTCTCCTGTCAGAGGTGGAATTTGGATCCCGGCACAGACAGGAGGAGGGACAGGAGGAAGCGTGGGGCCCAAGGCAACTGCCTTGCTCACCTTGCCCTAATGCTGGCCCTGGTTTGAAGCAGGGGTACTCCGGTGCTGAACTGCATTCATTTCATAACAAGGACCCCCTACTTTCCAAGATACTTACCTCTGGCAGCTGTGGGTAGCTGGGCTGTGTGGGACTATCGAAATAGCGGATTAATAGCTCCACATCATGCAGGCCATCATCTCTTGCGGCTTCCTATTGGCCCCCATAACCGGGAGCTTTAAACCTGTGGAGCTGCTACTGGCACCCCCTATGGAGGAAGTATCTCAGGAAGCAGGAGGTCTCGGAGCTGAAATTAAAGCGGTTCAGCTTGGGAGACCCCCTGCTTCTCACCTAATTAAAAAAAAAAATAAAAAAAATATATATATATATGTTTTGCTGCTTTAAGAAAGTGTGTTACAGTATATAACATACAGAAGATTTTATAATTGCTGTGTGTACATTACGCAAGACGCCAAATGTGTAAAGTCAGTGTGCCTTTTTTGCACTTCAATTTATAAAGTAAATATAAATCTCTTTTTCATTTTTTTAATTCACTGCTACTATTCAAGAGAATGATTTGAAAAATAGGAGTGGTCCCTACTGTATGGATCAAGCATTTAAAACTGGGGCATTGCTCCAAAAATAACGCTAATTGCATCATTTTAATAGCATGACTGTATCTATGTATCCCAATGTTCCACTTGCAACAATGAAGAGATTGGGGGAGTGATTTGTGGAGTAGGTAGGCGAGGAGATGCTTGGCGGAATATTATAATAAGTTGTGTAAAAACTTGCCTTAATAAATGATACCGTTTAGCAACAATTAAATGCACCCAGTCTAAGGTGGCATTAACCTCGTTACTAAAGAGATCAGAAGCAAGTGTACAGTAAGGACGTCAAAAACACAATCTCATACATATTGTGCAGGCAGAAATGAAAGCCATGGAAAACGTTCACGCCTTGTTACTGTATGTGTAAAATGTCACCATCTTCGTGTGCACAGTTCTGGTTGACTAAAGTAATTTAGCAAAAATACAAACTAAAGCGCTGAGAGTTACACTTTATTAGTTTTACTTTGGTTTTCCACAGGATAAAATACTGCTCAATGTATTAATAGGACCCCATAAGGGTGTTATCTACAGCCGCGCTGCACAATCTTTCTTGCTCCCACCCCCATCCTGCTTCCCTCCCTGCTCGTGCCGCCCCCCCCCCTTCCTTACCTCCTCTCCGGCTCCCGGCGTCAAATGATGTAGCGGGGTCATGTGATGTCACGGTGCCAAGCCAACGTGACGTCACATGACCCCGCGGCGTCATTTGACGCCGCATTGCCATGGTGACGTGTCTCCGAAGAGAAGGTAAGGGAAGTTGCAGAGGCCTCACACAATCCCCTGGCATTAATTTAAATGCCTTGGGGGAAGAGCGCGGGGCCTCGGCAACCGCTGCACCACCCCTGAATAATCTTGCGCCTCCCAATTTCCGCACCACTGACCTACAGTATACAAATGGTAATCTTCTATTTACTGTGTGTACTTCCTTAACACTTCATTAAAATGATGTGACTAACCCAATGAAGGATATGTATCAAAGTCCTCCTGGCTGCAAAACTGTGGCAAAGAGAAGCTAAAAAAAACTACACCCGATTTATCAAATCAAAAGATTCTATTGTTTTCTAAGGGACCTTTTTCTTTGATACATCTGGTGTAGTTTCCCTGTTTCACTTTCATCCTAGTTTTGCAGCCAGGAGACTTTAAAATATAGTCTTGTTGTGTCCATATAAGTGTACCAGTTTTATCATCCCATCAGTGGCATGTTGTCTGGAACTGTACATGAGTGTTGGCAATTATACTGTCGATAGCCACATCGCTGAAAGTAAGGAGTGTGTTACAGCTGGAAAGCCTTGCAAATATTAAATGACTGAGAATGTATGGGATTATTTAACAAAACACATCTATTTTGCACCAAATTTAGTAGAGAGAAAACACTCTTGTTTTGAGTTGGAAACAGATGAGATATATCTAAGGTTAGTTTTTATACTTTTATGCTTTACTAGCTGATATATCCGGCGTTGCCCGGGATGTAATTTTGGGGGGGCGGGCAACAGGGTTGGGCTTCCCCCCCTTGACAGCTAGGTGGGTGACTCAGTTGACTGAGTGTGTGGGTGGATGGGTGACTGAGTGGGTGGGTGGGTCGGTGACTGAGTGGGTGGGTGGGTCGGTGACTGGGTGGGTGGGTGGTTGTATGGGTCGGTGGACTGAGTGGGTGGGTGACTTTGGGTCGGTTTGACTTTGGGTCGCTGGGTGGGTGACTTTGGGTCGCTGGGTGGGTGGGTGACTTTGGGTCGCTGGGTGGGTGATTTTGGGTCGCTGGGTGGGTGGGTGACTGACTGGGTGAAAGTGGGTGACTGGGTGAAAGTGGGTGACTGGGTGAAAGTGGGTGACTGGGGGAATGTGGGTGACTGGGGGAAAGTGGGTGACTGGGGGAAAGTGGGTGACTGGGGGAAAGTGGGTGACTGGGGGAAAGTGGGTGACTGAGTGACTGGGTGGGTGTGTGGGTGTGTGGGTGGATGTGTGGGTGTGTGGGTGACTGGGTGGGTGACTTTGACTGGGTGACAGTGGGTGGGTGGGAGACGGTGGGTGACTTACCTTGACCTGGTGGTGTTTCCTGGCGGCAGACGGTTCCCCTCCTGGCACGGATATCCCCGTGGCATCAGGCTGGGGCAGGAGGTGGTTTCGGAAGCTGGCGGGAGGGGCAAGAGTGGCAGGCTGGGGCAGGAGACCCGCGCCACGTGAGGGTGAGTGCAGGAGGCCCGGCCCGCGCTTCCCCTCCATCCGGGAGCGCACGTGATAGTGCGTGCAGGAGGCCGGGGGAGTGCAGGAGGCCCGGCCCGCGCTTCCCCTCGTCCAGGAGCGCACGTGATAGTGCGTGCAGGAGGCCGGGGGAGTGCAGGAGGCCGGGGGAGTGAGGAGGCCCGGCCCGCGCTTCCCCTCATCCGGGAGCGCACGTGATAGTGCGTGCAGGAGGCCGGGGGAGTGCAGGAGGCCCGGCCCGCGCTTCCCCTCGTCCGGGAGCGCACGTGATAGTGCGGCTGGGGATGTTGCGGAGCGTGCGGGTTTGGGGGAGGTGCAGGAGAGAGTGAGGGGCATCGGGAGAGGGGGGGGAAGGTGAGCTGCGGTCGACGGGGGAGAGTGAGGCCAAGCAACAGAGTGTGTGTGTGTGTGTGTGTGTGTGTGTGTGTGTGTGTGTGTGTGTGTGTGTCCCCTTTGGCCCGTCACTCCGCCTCAGGCCAATGAGGTGTGCGGGGGCGGGCAGGCCAAGGGACCAATGAGATTTCCCCTAGGGACACAGGACATCCAGACAGGCATACAGTGCTTTCACTAATATAGTATAAGATGAGAAATAGATTGAAGTCTTTTAACAACACTGATCTCTAACATGCATGATGAGCCCATTGAAGTTAATGGTTGTGCTGCACACTGTATAGACACCATGGCTTTGTTAATAAGCCTATTGGAGTTTGCAGTTGAAGGACGTTGTGTACTCAAGTCTCTCGGCTGCAAAGCTGGGGAAAAACTGGAGCAAAAAAAATGCAGATACTGTACATAGCATCCCAAATATGTAAATCTGCTGCCAGGGTATCTAAGAGAAAATATTGACCAATATTTCCACAAATGTGTCCAGTATCCTTACAATATCCACAGTGACCATTATGATTTGATTCATTTACTTGTGATAAAATAGGATGTCCTTGGTGGGGAATAAGAAAAAATGTTTATTTACATTTTTTATTATCTTCAATGCCCTCCCTCCCTTTTTCCTCCTTTGAATTCCATTCCTGCTCTTTCTTTCCCCCCCTACCCATCACAATCATCGTCATTTATTGTCCCCCTGGCTCCCCCACATAATGTTTTTAATGAGTTCGACTACTTCCTCTCTTCACTCTCCCCCTCTCTCAGCCCCCTTGTCGTTCCCGGTGACTTCAACCTTCACCTCGACAACGCCACCTCTGCCTCGGCCTTTATCCCCCTCATCTCCTCCTTTTGGACTCTCTCTCACTGAACCTCCCAATACATACACAGAGGCACCCTCTACCTTATGCTCATGGCAGAATGCAATGCCGAGTCCCCTTTGCCAATCACCTCCTCTCCACCTTCCTTTGCATCACCCTCCCTGCTCCTACTCCCTCTTCACCCCACCCAATCCCATCCTTGGCAGAAACCTCAAATTGATCCATCTTCCCTTACCTCATCCACCTCATCACTCCTCCCCCCACTCACATCATTTTTCTCTCTCTCACTGAACTCTGCCCTATCCACCCTCAAGTCTGCATTATCCTCCTCCCTCAATTCAATCGGACAACTCCACCCTTTGAATCCCATCACAAAGCCACCTCAACCCTGGCTCACCTGCCAACTCAAAACACTCTGTCTCTCCATTCGCACAGCCGAGAGATCATGGAAATCTTTCTGTTCCCCATCCTCACTTGCCACCTCCCAATCCCTCCTCCACCAATACACCTCCACTCTCAAATCACAAAAATAAATATACTAAAACACCTTTATCAAATCACTATCACCTCATCTACACCAACTGTTCTCCACCCTAAACAATCTACTATGATCCTCCCCATCTCTTTTGTCTAAGTCACCCTCCCCCTCTCAGCCACAGACCTTTCCTCTTACTTCTCACATAAAATTGACAATATCCGCATTTCCTTTTCCACTGCTGCCCCCCTCCCCACCATCCACCCCCCCTACCCACTCTTTCCCCTCCTTTGACGATGATCTCCTCTCAATCATAAAATACTCTCATCCCACCACATCCCCTTCAGACCCCATTTCATACTCCCTCCCTCTTCTCCTCCCACTCCTTCCCTATCTCTCCCTATGCAGTGGATAATACCCAGACTATCAAATATTCTTGCCCCCCCTTAACTTTCAGCACTCATTTCTCTCTACACCCCTTCCTGCACTCTTTGCTCCCTGATTGCCACCACACTCACTCTCCCCCCCCCCATCCAGCACCCTGTGCCTCCACTTGATTCCGTTAATTTGCCTTCCTCGCCCCCTCCACTGAAACAAGCTCCCCCACCACATCCAATCTCCACCCTTCCTAACTATTTTCAGAAGCCAATCTCTTCTCCATCACATTCTATGATCCCCAGTTAACCTCCCATCCCCTCCCTCACCCCTTCCTAATGTCTCTCCAAACCCCTACAAAGTCACCCACCTCACAGATCGAATTGCCTCCATTGTCCCTACTGTCAGACCCATCAAAATGCCACCGTCAAGATTAAATCTGGAAACCCCTGCCCACCAAGCAAGCTCTCAATGCACCTAACCTATAGCCTGGCCATAATGTTTCCACCCCTACTCACGACAATGACATCTTAACAATTACTTTATAATCAAATCTACATGTAACCACACCTTTACTTAGTAAAACAATGTACAGCGCCCTGGATTAGGGTGCCATATACTGTACATGTTATAAATAAATAATGGTCACCGAAAATTGTAACCAATGATGTTGGCCACGAGGATCATGCAAAATTTGGTGACCATATTGTTTGCCTAAGAAGGGATTCTGGTAAATGAGCATACAGTAATATCTCCATTTGCTATATGCTTTACTGTGGAGGGTTTTTGTCACTTTTTTTACCCACCATAACTCAACTGTGTGTATGTGTGTGTGTGTTTGTGTGTGTGTGTATATATATATATATATATATATATATATATATATATATATATATATATATATATATATATATATACTGGAAGAGGAGATCACTGTATCTCGAAAGCTCGCACAAATAAAAGCATTTTGTTAGCAACAGAACGGTATCATCTATTCATTATATATATATATATATATATATATATATATATATACATATATACAGTGGTTGACAAATCACTAAAAAATCTACTCGCCACACAAAAAAATCTACTCGCCACCTAGTACCAAACGTGTGCTGCTTGGGCCAATATTTACTCGCCCGGGGGTTAAATCCACTCGCCCGGGGCGAGCAAATGTATAGGTTTGTCGAACACTGCATATATATATATATACTGTATATATATATATATATATATATATATATATATATATATATATATATATATATATATATATATATATATATACTGTATATGTGTGTGTGTATGTGTTATTAAATACAACATATTTCCAGATAGGATTGCTGCTTTAAGCCAGAGGAATAACGATAATAAAAACCTGAAAAATGTTACAAACTTTTATGTTATTACAAAGAAACATTTATGGATGTGGAATGAGCCAAAGCTAAAGTCAGGCCATATCCAAACATATTAGGTAACATTCTATATTTGTACTTACCTTACTTCCTCTGGCCTGACACAACACAGATCATTATGGTTTTCTGTCAAGCCAAATGTTTCTCATGCAAATGTTTAATGCTTTTAACTTGTAAACAGCTGTCTCATATTGAATATCAACTATTCCCAGTAGTTATTTGCTATCTGCCGTCTAATCACATACTCCTCTATTCTTCTCAAGATCTGGCAGAAATATTTTTATATAAAAAAAAAAGTAACTCTTCTTTTTCAATTTGATCCCTCATGTCTTGCAGATTAAAGACCATATAGAGGCGCCACCTGGGCTTAGAAACTGTTTTGATGGGAACAGTCTCCCAATTTGTTCATACAAAGGGAGAAAACATTCCAATACGTAATTGTAATATTGTTGATGCAATTCAGTACAAAATGTCAAATATTGTTAGGTTTAACAGTCCACATTTAATGTTAGAGGGACAGTACTGCTTAACAAACCACACCAACGTTTATTTATAAATAGCTTCCAACTATAGAAGAAATTAGACTTTTAGTTGATTAAATCTTGGTATACTAAGTGTACAGTTATACACTATTCCTACAGCCCCCACAATAACAGCACATTGCACAGTATACAATATAGCAATACAATAACTAAAAGTTTGGGTTTGTTCTGAAATATTGTAAGCCATGGTAATTGCTGTATCTCTCAACTTATATCTCGTGTCAAAATAAATAGTACTCTGTTTTATCACTTTTTTTTTTAAGTCATTCTCTGTTGATGAATTTTCAGATTTCATTTGACTTGTGCTGGTAATTCTTGAGTTACAGTGTTGTAATATCTTGTTTTTCAGATGTAAATGAATGTGAGGATGGTAACGGTGGGTGTGAAGTTCAATGCTGCAATACCATAGGTAGTTTCTACTGTAAGTGCTCCAATGGCCACAGTCTAAAAGAAGACGGAAAAACCTGCCAAGGTATGGATACAATGTTTTTGGTAGTAATTAAATAGCATAACATCACTGAACAGTAATAGCTATTTGTAGCAAGATGGTCCATCCAACCGGGAAGCCATGTTTTATGAATTTTATGTAGCCATAAAACAAAAAGCCACCCAGACTGCAACAAAATTGTGATAATTGTATCACAATTATCACGTTATTTATACATTGTTGTTGCGCACTTTTCTTTTGTACCATCCCTGGTGTCACAGCTGCAGACGCTTCATATATTTCATACTATACACAAGGTCACCTATTTAATTGTATCACAATTATCACGTTATTTATACATTGTTGTTGCGCACTTTTCTTTTGTTCACCTTTTTCACTATTCTATTGCAACAAAATGAGTCTGACACTGTGTAGAAGATAACTGAACTGTATGTAAAATATCTAAATCCAGTTTGTGCGCCTCTGAAATGTGTTTTCAAGAGTGAATTCCTCTTTATTGCACATCATATAATCCTCAGACTCAAAGGATCTCTTGTTATTTATATATAGAAATGCATATTAGAATGCAATATCCCATCAAAACAATGTGCATTTTTATTTCTTTTACACTGTGATATGTAGATCTAAGATACACACATCGTTATGAGGAGTTTATCCTTATCTAGCTTATTGGTCTTTTGGGTCATATTTATAAAGTTGTGTTATTGCACAAGACGCCTTCCATGGACAGTAGACATGTTACAGACCTTTCAAGTTGAGCTCCCATTGAAGTCAGTGGAAATTTCTATCTGCCCCGATCTTCACTGTTGGAGCTTAATGAATAACCACTTAAGAAGATATCTGCACATGCAATTTCCATCCAGTATAACATTATCCCGTTAAGAAAAACACAAAATGAGACAAAATTGTCTCACTATTGTTGTTAAATGGATAGCCCTCTTAAGTAATTCTATATAGTTCAATGTGGTCAATCAAGCTGTTATCGGCTGAAAATCCCTATTGACTTCAGTGGGGATATCTGGCCAAAAGCAAGCCGATGGCTGTTTCTGAGTATATAGAAATTACCCTTTAGTCTTATATCATGACACAGACCATGACGAAAATAACAAAACATAAACGTACACATTTTGCAAGACCAGACATAATATTCTATTATGTCTGATTAAACATGTTGAAACATTCTAGAACACTGGTTCTTGGCATCTAAGCTTCACTGTTAGTCCTTTCATTCTTGTCATTTCTGCAACTAAGGTAAACTTCCATGCTTTGCTCAAGATCTGCGTGCAACAACTCTAAAGTTCAACATTCTTTCCATTACAGTGGATCTCTTTTATGCTAACACCACACGGAAGACAAATATATTGTTATAAGAAGAAATTATGAACAAGTTGGAACTTTAACAACAGTAATAATTTAAGAAATCTGTCACCAATATCCTTAATGTCCTAAATCTGCTTTCCACTGCGTTATTTAGAAAGAAATGCTGAAATGTCTCGCCGGTTATTTTTCAAAGTCTTCTTATTGTGAAACTGGGGCAAAACGAAGGCAAAAAAATATGCACCAGGTTTATTATAGAAAAAATGTATATTTGAAAGAAACTTTTTTTTTGGACCCGCTTTGCAGTCAGATGACTTTAATAAATAATACTATTATCCTTGGACCAGTAGGATTCCCTAGCATGACTACAACTGGATGCACTGAGGCATGCAGGGAGCCTGGCCACAGTGATTTTCTACATTGGAATTAGGAATGTGAGAAATGTAACTAAACTTCAGGAATCAGGTAAAATGTGCTTATTGTTTTGCCAAACAATTTACAAAAATTGACAAACGCAACTTCTGAGATGGCGAAACTGGGGCAAAAATAGCCTCAGATAGATTTATCAAAGAAAATAAACTCAATTAGGCCTGTGTATGAAGATCAGATTTGAAATATTTTGGGGTGTCAGAATTTTAGTGCTGAAAAGTAGTAGAAATCTTTATAAACTGTGCACCCTACGTATGAAGGTCGATATGTGATTTAAAACTAATGGCATTGTTTGAAATGGAATTTGATGCATTTCATCATATTGACTACCCGATTAATACAAATTTACATTAAAGGATATTTTTTTTTAACTAGAATTGGTAAATATAAACTATTAGTGTAATATTATTTATAATATTCATACTATAAAAGTAATACATTTTGTTAATGAAACGTTTGAGTGTGGGTTTCATCCTTTCTAGTGGACATATGTTATTGTGACGATCATTGAGGTCCCTTGAGGTTCCCTGCACCTATACAGTTTTTTTCTCTTAATGACAGTTGTGCTGAATCTCACCATCTTGTGTGTATATATAATTAAACATTTTAATTATATCCATGCAGCGTCAAATACATTTTTTAATGATACTGACTAAATAATATTGCTGAAATGAAGATACTGTTGATATATTACTGAAATGGACTGGGGGGGGGGGGTCTCTGGAGAAGGATTGAAAGCGATATTCAGTTTCCATTTTGTAAAATCAGTTATGTCTTTAGTATCCATTTTGTGTGAAGGAATGTGTGTGGTGTGTAGATGGGAGGTTTCGCTTCTAAGTAGATTTACGACTGTGACTAAAGTAACGCCCACATTCTAGGGGAAGTGTATACCAGGTACCTTTTCATATCTGTTTTGAGGCCAGTTCTAACCAGGTTTAATGAGCTGTAAGATGATTGGTTTAAGAATTAAGGAGTGGTTAGTATAATTTGAACAAAGGAAATTAAATGTATAAAGAGCCTGCTTGTACACTCTCTGGCAGAGAGTCTTAAAGACTTTTGAATGAGTATGATCTTACTTTGCAATAAACTACTTATTATCAAATGAACCCCGTTTGTCAGTTTGGAACATTGACAATACGTAGCAACTTTAGGTTACGCTTATAGTGCTGGCGACGGCAACGCGACGGTCGCTGGAAAATCAAATAGAGATGTTTAGGATATATACCAGTATTAACGGGTTGGATGATGTTGAAGCATGTTCAACTATGTTTCAGATACATACGTTTAACATACCATTGTGTGCGCCAATATACTGTACAGTACTTGACTAAAAACATTTTTGACGCTTACGGAGCAAACACACAATAAAGAAGGTTAGTACATAGGCGCACACAATAGCAATATCATTTGTCATTTCTGTGCATCAATTTTATTCCAAAATTTTAATTTGCACTGCTTAGCACACATGCCCTTATTTCTTTCAATTTCATTAGTTACATTGATAAATTGCTATATTTTCCTTCACTGTTACCCCTGTTTTGCAGCCAGCAGACTTTAAAATAGACCCCATCTCTCTGCATTCTCGTTTTATGGTCACCCAACCGCCTTTCAATTAGGATGTACATTGGAATATCATTAGAGCTGCTGCAAGTAGATTAAATGATCAACTGTTATCATACGATACCTATAAATAGTTTCTCTTCCCAAGCATAAGGGATGGCATTTGGGCTTTATGTCAGCTTTTAGACAACCATCAGTTATAATTATTTATTTTTCCTACCTGATTCAAACATCGTTTTCTGGCAAATACTTTGCAGTTACAGTACTTGGTTTATATTAGCATTTTGTAAGAAGCGAGCTGGAGAGAGTTACCAATGTAGATATACGTACGTACTTTGTTTGAAAATGTTTTCAACTTCAGTTCTCCATTTCTCCAGTTCTTCAGTTCTCCTACTCATAAAGGCATTTTCCTAATGCAATATTAATACGTTTTATAATTGTCTTAATTTAGTTAGTTGCTAACTGCAAATGTAACCAATATATACGTGTTTCAGCAGGCCATCTGGTATATTTCTTTTTTTAACATAGCATGTTATTATCTTATTTCTATAATGTTGCTCACTTTTACTGAAGATGAAATGAATGTTTCTTCAAGAATGTAATAGTTCTGCTTGTAGAAATCAGCAGCTGTGGCCTGTTCTGTGCGGTGGGACGGTATCCATTCTTGTGGTTGGAAGCAGCTTAGCTTGTCATTTGATGTTTTGGGAAAGTTTTGTTGAAGTCCAGAAATCAATTTAGCATGTTCTGAAATATCTGACTAAACGAACAAAAAACGTAAACAGATACTTTGCATATTTTCTCCTTTGTCTAATTCATATTTGCTATTTGATTTAGGGGATTTCGTGTACAAACCTGTTCCTCTCTATGAATTGTATGTTTTTATGGAAAGTTGTTGTCATTTACTTTTGATATGAACACATTAGACAAGATAAGGAATGTATTATTATACCTTATTCAGAGTGAGGCTTATTATTTATATCATTTCACAACACCACCAAAGTAGTGTATATGATGAAATAAACAGATATACACATGCTCCCCTATGTACAGTATCAAGGCAACATTCTTTTGCACAGGAATCGCACCAGCTGTATCAGACACAAAATTCCTTTGATTTTAAATGGGACCTTTTCTATGATGCAGAGTTGAACCACTTTTGCCTTGGTACAGATGTAACTAAGACTTACTGTCTCTTTTGGCGCGGCCACAAAAGTGAACGTCTGCGGAGCCGGAGATGGTGTCTGCCACGGCCGCGCTGCGGAGGGTCCATGCTTTCAATGGAATCCTCCGGTGCTGCATCCACTGGTGTCATGTGACCGTATCTGGCAGCGACAGTGAAGACAGGTTAGCTACATGTATATGTAACGGGTATTCCCTCTAGTCTGACCCACCCAATCTCATATTGGCCCGTGTGGTCTAACCAGCCCCCATTACATGGTCGTGTCTGGTGGTGCACCTGTAGGCAACAGGACTCCTGAGTCTCCCGCATGATGGTATTCGGGGATTGTCAAACCAGACAGGCAGCTGAGGTAGTGTGTGTGTGTCCTACCTATTTCACGTGCAGCGCCTCCACCTCATCAGGGCCTATGCGTCCGCAGGGAGATTGTCCTGATGAAGAACTCCTTCTTGATGGTGCCGTCCACTGGAGAGTAACTTCACACTCACACAGTGGGGGTATCTTTGAACAGGGCATCTTTATTGATCTCGTATGGGCAAGCTGCCCTTCACAGCCAGCTGTCTCAGCCGCACATATTGATTTGCTGTCCCTTTGATAGGTACGCCTTCCCAATGGAGTGGGATCCCCTCTCCCCGGAGGGAGATCACCCCTGTGCCAGGTCCCTGACACAGTGTGGCTCTTATTAAGTCTGATGTAGAAATGGACCACTAGTTACTGCACTAGTGGATCCTTCCTTCCCAACGCACTCCAACAACTCAGCAACACCCTAAATTTGGGCAGTGCTGTGCCTTATATACTTCAGGAACTGTCACAGCTCTGATGTCACTAATAATGGACTAAGAGTATGCAGCCACTCCCATCCATACATAGGGCACCTCACCAGGGTGTGAGGGCAAACCTCCATGATTACTGCTGGCATCCCTGTAACTTACCAGGTTTACTGCCAGCAGGGGAGACAACTGCAGACCATTTCACAGCATGGCTACAATCTCCCCCTGGTGAATCCCCACCGACCCGGTTGGGACCTAAATTTGGTGTACCTTTTTCAAGCACTGTGAAATAGAACACATAATTAATCAAACAACATTCTTCTTTCATAATTATCAACTGTATAACACTCCTGACCAGCAGAGAGCACTCAAGTAAGACACAGACCTCACTATTCTGTCTACCTAATAATAGTGGCGAGGATCTGGTTTCTTCACCTCTCTACCTGCCATGTCAGTTACTTTAATGCTATACTCCCGAGCCAAGCCACTCTCGGGTCTATACACAGCTTTGTGCATATATATGCTGCGCCCAATGCTCCATACTCGCATTAACTGGGAGATCCTCTCTTCTGCTCTGCGCCCCGTAATGGCACCCCCTTTATTTACCATGTACATTTCAATGGTTTCTCGTAGCCACCCATCCCGCTTATCCTCAATCTCCTGCATGAGGGGTTCGGGAACATAGGGGTACTCTAACCCATGGGAGTTTTTGTACTGGGCTACAATGGCTCTTTCTGCGCGGCTGATCCGAATTAATTTGGTATTACCCGCCCTCCCTGGCAGCACCCATGACAGGGGTTCGTCCGGTTCTGCCGGATCCTCAAGTTTACTGGGACCCAATGGCTCTATTAGCCCTCGACTAATGTCGTACCACTGGTCCTGCAGGGCCTTCAAATGAGCCTCCTCAGTGAATTCTCCCTTGGCCCACCAATAGTCCACCACCCCATCCCGCTCTAGGATGAACCGGGTCCTATCTAACCAGGCCTCGTATCCCTCAAATAAGGGGGCCCACCACCGGGTCTCCTTAACCTCCTCTGTAGCGGACTCTACAGACTTTCCCTCCTCTAGTTCTCCCCAGGAGGACACTCCAGATGTCCCGGTAGACCGTGACTGCGATCCCACCCTCTTGGGCCTACTCTCTAGGGTGACACTCACAACGCTTAGGCCATCACTAGACGCGGACACTTGCCGCGAATACCTTCCACCCACCGAACCATCATCGGATGTACCACAGTCCAAGCCCCCTTCAGTCCGTTCATCGGAAATGACCCAGGAACTCCCTGACATCCCTAAGCTCGAAGTGGAACCAAAAGAAAAGGGGGCTGGGGCTTTATCTAGGGCCTTGGGTTTAACTAGGGCCGGGGATTGGGCATAGGGCCGAACAGTTGGTATTCACGGGGCTACGACCCACTCGTCACCGCTACCTGGTCCGGTGCCACCGCATGGGCTCTCCGCTTTTCCGGTCTCACTGCTCTGCAGCTTCCGCGTCGATCACCCGCTCCTCTTCAACCTAGACGATCGGCTGACACTGCTCGATCGAAGAGGCGCCGTCATCTCCCAATCAGTTCCGCCATGGTCGCCGGAAGCTACGTCCTGGAACGCACGTGCTTCGCCGCCATCTTGGGTTGGGTCCCCAAGCGAGACCTCTTCCTCCATGACTACATCCGGCAACGCCTTTTTCCGCTGTGGCACCGCTTGGGCCTTGCACTGTCCTTCCTCCGTTGCCACCCTCAGAACCTGGTAATAGCAGGGGCTTTGCTTACCGTTCCGTGGTTTTGGGGTGGATCTGCCACCATCGGAACCGCTGGTCACCACGCCCGTGGGACTTCGCCTCTTGCGCTGCCGCTGCACAGGCGACACTCTGCTCCGCTCACTTCCGACACAGGTGAGTGGCACTGGTTTAATCATACTGCTGCTGGGACTCACCGGTGGTCGGGCCGTCAACGCAGTAGGACTTGCTGTTTCCTCGTCCGAGGATTCAAACTTCGCGTTAGGGCGAGGCATTCCGCTCGGTGATCGACGGTGAGCTCCCCTTTTATCACCGCTTCGGTGGTCGGTTTTCTCGTCTGGCTCAGTTTTGATGGTCGTGCCCAATCCCCTTTCTCCGGGATCAGCAGACTCCCTCCAGAGCGCACCGGAAAGTTCCGCAGACAGCATGGCAATATCTCCCGCGGTCTCCACTGCTTGGACCGGCACGAATGTCGGCATTGGCCACAGGTATTGCAGACCACATTGTGCGCATCGTGCCGTAGAGCTCACAGCACCGCCCGGCAGTCGACACTGCAGGCACAGGAATGCCACTGTCTCTATACCCGCTACTCGCAGTATCAGGAAGCCTCATGGAGCCGAGCAGGGATGGGTAGATATCAGTGACCCTTCTTCGGATTTGCAGGCCATAGTCACTAGAGGAGGCACTCTCACTAGTGGTCTATTAAGCTCGCTGGCTCCTCGCAACTGAAGTGCAGGGGCTGGTTTGTCAACCCCTTCCCCAGCTAACTCTATCCGCATCCGCCACAACCGGAAACCACTCTCCCTGGTGGAAATTGGAGGGAGGTCCCTTAATTTAGTCTGATGACCCAGCACAGGGGCTTAGCTAGTCATAGTCCATGGGGGCGCGGCTCCAGCTTTCGCGCCACACTCCCCATCGGGGTGGAGTTTTCCTGTTGGCGCCACTCCTGGCCAACTCTCTGCAAGTTGAGAATTTGCAATATTTTCTGCAACTGGCCCACGCGGTCTCCCAGGGAAGCGGGAACCGCCATCTTGTTTTGAAATGTCACTCTGGTTATCGAATGAGGTAGCTTTTAACTGTTTGTACATCGAATGACAATCCAGTCCATTATGTTCCTCATAACTCACGACAATGTCCTCTTCACTGTCCTCAGGGTTACTACCCCAAGGTCCTAGGCAGGACCAACATGGTGCAATCGCAGCTTTCGCACGACTCCATAACAGGCTCACAAAAGTCTCTTCTGTAGCTTGTTCTTCCAGCAGGCTCACACAAGTCTCCTCTGTAGCTTGCTCTTCACTCGCACACATGCCATGCGCGCTCTCTCCCTCGGCCTCCGTTCGCCATCTTGGACCTTCCGCACCGCGCGGATCCTCGATTCTTGCGATCGCCTTTGGGCTACTGTATATTATTTTATTGTACATGGAGCTCCTCTCTGCGGGGCAGCTGCCACACCGATACAATAAAAATGCCTTGTGCACCACCTTGTGTACCTAATGTAGATCTGACTCGTGTTTGCACTACCTCAGGCTAGGCTCACTCTATCTGTGTCTGCGGTATCTCCTTCCTCCCAGTCTGTGCTCCCTTCGGTAAGTAGTCTGGAATGGGCTAGAAATAAAAGAGAGATACCGGCGCCTGATCAGTCCACAATGGATGGAAGTCCAGTAGAAATAGTCCCAATTCCAAGATGTGTTACAGTCACTGAATCTTTGAGTGCTCCGTTAGGAATTCATGCAGGGGATGTGGAACATGAAATAAAAGAAGAGAGAATTTAGTGCAACACAGCTAAACAGATTACACAGACATAAAAATGCAAGCTGGCTGATACAGGGGGACAAGACAGACAGACACAACTAGACAGACAACATTAAAGCAAAGCTAGTGATAAAAGTTAATTTATTATAACTGAAAATAGAAAGTAGGACAGGTTGCTGATATGCCGCTCCGGTGGGTTAAAATCTGAATAACACTCACAGGACGGCAGATGTAGATTCGCATAAGTCAATGTGAGCCGAAATCCACGTGTGGGGGGGTCGCAGGGTTCTCAGGATGCCGTGTATTCCCCACACGTGGATTTCGGCTCACATTGACTTATGCGAATCTACATCTGCCGTCCTGTGAGTGTTATTCAGATTTTAACCCACCGGAGCGGCATATCAGCAACCTGTCCTACTTTCTATTTTCAGTTATAATAAATTAACTTTTATCACTAGCTTTGCTTTAATGTTGTCTGTCTAGTTGTGTCTGTCTGTCTTGTCCCCCTGTGTCAGCTAGCTTGCATTTTTATGTCTGTGTAATCTGTTTAGCTGTGTTGCACTAAATTCTCTCTTCTTTTATTTCATGTTCCACATCCCCTGCATGAATTCCTAACGGAGCACTCAAAGATTCAGTGACTGTAACACATCTTGGAATTGGGACTATTTCTACTGGACTTCCATCCATTGTGGACTGATCAGGCGCCGGTATCTCTCTTTTATTTATGCTGTTCATCTGATTGTACTATCAGTTTCACCAGGCTGCCTATCTACCAATAGGGTTCCCCCTCTTAACAGGGTACATTGTTATTCCCATTAGCGCTTTTTTACATCACCTTTTTTTCTTTTATCTGGAATGCGCTACAGTACTCTGGCTCTTCCATGCAGTACTTTGGGCATCTACCTTCTGTCGGCTAGTCTAGCACAGACCCTCTCCAGGATTCCTGCCCTAAGTTACCAGTTTATCCCTTTAGGCGTCCTACCACTAGCACTACCTCAAGGGACTAGGACAGCTATAGCCCGGCTCCAGCCCCACTGAACTCCTTGCAGGATCCCAGGGCGTCCGTGCGGCCTGCAGCTCCCCTGACTACCCCTGGCTCCTTCCCACATAGCACAAAGTGGCAGCAGACACTCTCCCTGTTTCCCAGTGTGCCTAGCAAAAGCCTGTCCTGTTGACAGGTATCTCAGCAGCGCCTCCAACTGTAACGGGTATTCCCTCTAGTCTGACCCACCCAATCTCATATTGGCCCGTGTGGTCTAACCAGCCCCCATTACATGGTCATGTCTGGTGGTGCACCTGTAGGCAACAGGACTCTTGAGTCTCCCGCATGATGGTATTCGGGGATTGTCAATCCAGACAGGCAGCTGAGGTAGTGTGTGCGAGACCTACCTATATCATGTGCAGCGCCTCCACCTCATCAGGGTCTATGCGTCCGCAGGGAGATGGTCCTGATGAAGAACTCCTTCTTGATGGTGCCGTCCACTGGAGAGTAACTTCACACTCACACAGTGGGGGTATCTTTGAACAGGGCATCTTTATTGATCTCGTATGGGCAAGCTGCCCTTCACAGCCAGTTGTATCCGCAGCACATATTGATTTGCTGTCCATTTGATAGGTACGCCCTCCCAATGGAGTGGGATCCCCTCTCCCCGGAGGGAGATCAACCTGTGCCAGGTCCCTGGACACAGTGTGGCTCTTATTAAGTCTGATGTAGAAATGGACCACTAGTTACTGCACTAGTGGATCCTTCCTTCCCAACGTACTCCAACAACTCAGCAACCATTCAGCAACACCCTAAATTTGGGCAGTGCTGTGCCTTATAAACTTCAGGAACTGTCACAGCTCTGATGTCACTAATAATGGACTCAGAGTATGCAGCCACTCCCATCCATACATAGGGCACCTCACCAGGGTTTGAGGGCAAACCTCTATGATTACTGCTGGGATCCCTGTAACTTACCAGGTTTACTGCCAGCAGGGGAGACAACTGCAGACCATTTCACAGCATGGCTACATATACATGGACCTGATGGTGTTCTACCTTGTGTCTGTATACTTCCGAAGAAAGTTATAGGAAAGAAGGCAGTATATATTTTGTCAAATACTGTATGTATATAACCAGTGAAGCACTTACAAACACAAGATGCATGTTTATATTATGTTCACAACAGGGCCTCTGTAAAATCCAATTATTTATTTTTACAAAGTCAAATGTTCATTTATAGTCATAGATACATGTTAAAAGCCATACATTTCTATGTATTGGTTACGTGCAGTGGACGCTTCTCAGATGGGCGCTGTGGAGCATATGCAAGAATGGTGTAGTTCCACCTGCACACTTATTTATTTTTTCGCTTTAAAGATGTTTTTGCCCTCTGGTTTTTAAACTGTGGGAGTTCTTTATCAAAATCTCTCGACTGCAAAACCAGGGCAAAGAAATTGCACCAGATTTATTATTAAAAACAAATAAACATTCCGATTGAAACCAATGGGATTCTGCTGTTTGAGCAGTCTGTGCAGTGTTTATGCCCTGGTTTTGCAGCTGAGAGACTTTGATACATGACTCCATGCGTGTGCTTTATTACAGAAAACATAACATGGCTGCTAAGCCACTCTTGGTTTGTGACATAACTGGATAAGAGTTTTATTTCTGTGGCTCAGGATAAGAACATTTTGCGGATAACGCTCTGTGAAGTTTATAGAAACCGCTCTTCTCTGTAAATGAGAACAGATCGCAGAAGGTACAATGTGAACATTCAACTGGAGGCTTTTGGTCTTTAAATAAGAATAAAACCGGGTTTGCACTACACCTCTCTAATTGTACGTGCTGGTTATGTTTTGATTTCTGTTATACATTTGAGAAAGGATCATTTTTGTTTTTTCTCTAAAAATCCCCTTTGAAATCTGTTTTATTTTTCAGGCTCTGCCGTATTTTTGCCAGTTGTGTGTCTCATGCTTGCTGGGTGGGGGAAAGTTTACCTTGCATCCTACGCTGTCTGACATAAGCTTTGTTGCTAAACAATGTACTTTACTTTCAGGTGTTGCCAGAAAAGTTCAAATATTTTCTTAATAAATATTTTGGTTCTACTAAACTGTACGTGAAAACATAAAATGGGAATTTTCAACCTGTTTTTTCATGTACTCTATTAGATTTAAATGAGATGTATATAGTCTGTGTTTTTGCAATTATAAAATGAGCTCTGATAAGTGGCAGAACTGCCTATATTGGTCAGGGGTCGGTTGGTGGAAAGATCCAAGCCTAGTGTCCCGGGCTTGGTAGAGATTGGGTGCCTGGCCAACAAAACACATTTGCACTCCTAGGTTTTATCCTGGCAATATCAGGTGGGCCAATCTCCCATGCCACAAATTATGTGGAACCTCCATCCCCTTCGTTTACAAATGCTGTAGATCCCCCTGACCAGGGCAGCCAATAGTTTTGCTGGGGCCCAGAACAAGAGTCTCCACATGGGCCCCAGGGTTGTGGGAGCCAGTTGTCCACTCCCCTCTGTCGGTAGCCCTGCGAGTCTCCCCTCTCTCACACACTTTCTCTCTCTCCTCCCTCTCACTTTTTTTCCCCTTCTATTTTTAACTCTTCCCTTCTATTTTTAATTCTTCCCTTCCCACTTATCTCTCACACTCTTTCCTCTCCCCCCTCAATCTTCTTTCCTTTCTCACTCTCAATCCTCTTACCCCTTCTCTCTCATTCCCCCTCTTTCTCTCTCTCTGTCATTCCCCCCTCCCCTCCCTCATCCAACTTCTTTCTCTCTGCCTCATCCCTAACTCTATTATACTCTCCCTCATCCCCTCTCGCTTACCCCACCCCCTCTCTCACTCTCACTCATCTCGTCTCTCTCCCTCACCCCCCTTTCTCTCTGCCTTCCCTAGCCCCTCCAGGCCCTACCTGTGGAGCAGGAATATGGGGGTCTGTCATGGCCCTTCCAGGCGCCGAAGGGGGCCTAACCAGGTGGCCAAGATAGGAAGTTGGTCCGACTTTCGGCAGGGCCTAATCTCCGGCATTGGAATGCCAAGGTGGGCCTGGGACAGATATCCCAGCACTGCCCCACTGTCGGTAGACCAGTCCCAACCCTCCTGCTCAGCAAATAGGTGGGGGTAGAAGCTGGAATTCTGGGGCCGCATTTATCCTGTTGATGACCCTTTCCTTGGGGTTTAGCCAAGAAACATAAGAATGACAGGAGATTCTGACACTTAGACCTTAAGGGGAAAAAGGCATGCTTCCAGTCACGCCACACCTGTCCTCTCCCCTCGTGTCTTCTCCTCTATCCATGGAAGAGTGCACTGGTCATGTACGGTGCTCTTGTTCAGGGTCCAGTAGTCTACACACAGATGGACTGACCCATTTTTCTTGCGTACCACCACAATCGGAGAGGCGTATGGACTTCGGGATTCGGTCAATATGCCTACTGTCTCCATCTCATTCAGGACATGTCTCACGTCCTCCACATCTCTGGGAGCAAAATGTCTGGAATGCTCCCGGAATGGCGTGGCATAATTCAGACGAATCATGTGCTGGGCGTTCCTGCTGAAGCCAACGTCCTTCTCACTAGTGGAGAACACCTCCCGGCGTTTCTCCAGTTTACCCCGCAGCCATCTCTTCCAGTTTTCAGACAGGGTCAATTCCCCGAAATCAAACTGTAATTCGGCAGACTTCTCTCGCACGGCAGCAGCGTTTACATGCGCCATCTGTTCTACGGTGGTAACCGGGTATATCCGACCTCAAATGGTATTGTATAATGTTTTGGATAGTCACCATAACTCTCTCCGGAATGGAGGATCTCCACTCCCATATCTCCGGAACCATCTTGTACCCTCTCTTGATGTTCTCTTCAGTTGTGGTCTGAAGAGAGAAGTACTGATCCCCTTTGTTACGTTATCGATAGGCAATGACTGTTTCTATGCTCCTCACTCCCCCTGGTGGAATCTTAATCAACCCTTCCGTGTGATTGAAGATTTCTCCATAATCCTCTTCTGCCGCGATCCGGTAGCACTGTTCTTCGAGTACTGGATTGAACCGTAAAGAAGATAGTGTTTGTAGAGGGAGAAAGGGGGTGGCCTGGGATTAAATGGGTTACACACCATTTGGCCATCCCCTGACCTCACCAGGGAGACAAGGGGTTAACTGAGCTGAGACCTAGAACTGTGATTTAACTCCTGTTATGACATGTAAATGTGTATTCCCCTGTTCCCCCTGTTTTATTGTAACATCTGGTTAATCAGTGTCTGCATCACACACACACTGGGATCCATCAGGGAGCACTAGGGTTAATAGTGGTATAGTGATTATAGCCCTTTGTGTAACTTTCCCGCCTTTTCAGGCACCATTTTGCAGGCTCCCATAGGCCGCCATTGGAACTCCATGTCTTTCAATGGCGAATCTTGCTGTTGAGTCCTGTTCCTGAGAAGACCAGCAGATGGCGTCCGAGAGGGAGAGCGGCGGTTTCCCATTGAAAGTCAATGGGCTCATTGACTTCAATGGAGAAATCCTCGAGAGAGCTTTCCAGGAACGAGTTGGCTGCCGTCCAAACCGCTTAACCGCAAAGCGGATACAATTTCAATAGGAGAGCTTTGATCACTTACAAGTCAAGTTCAACGACAAGTGGCGTGGGAATAAACAGTTCTAGGGCCCCTAGAAATAAAATTCCTTCGGTCCCTAGTTCCTAGAGCTCCCCCCACTCGACCACAACCGGGTCCCCGTATCCTGAACCCCCGATAAGGGTCGAACCGAGAAGAGCGGGCCGCGCCATAGGTTCCAATGGCGGCGGCCGAAACAGCTCAGGAAAACGGCTAAGTGTCAAATGCTGAAATTTGGTAATCCATAGCTCCGGTTCCGGAGGGCCCAGAGGGTCAGGGTTTGGGGTGTCTGTAGCCACTGCTCTGGCATCGCTGCAGAACCATCTTTGACCCTCTTGGACCAACCCGACGGAGTATGGACCCCCTTGAAATTTCGGGATTTTCCCCATAGACTCCAATGGTAGCCAAACCCCATTGACCGGCTAAGGCGGAAAACCCCCATTGACTTCAACGGCGGCATCGCCCCGTTGAAAGTCTACGGCGGGGATTCCCATAGCCGCCAACGGCGGCGTTTGCCATTGAAAGTCTATGGCGGCGAAGCCCGTTGTTTTCAATGGGGATTTAGTGAAAAACCGTGATTTAATTTACAGCGCAGTTTTGTGTATTAAAATGGGAAACGGTTTTAAGTGTATTTGTGTATCTCCGGTTCCCCAGGTCGTAGCAAGTCGCAAATTGGACCATAGGGTGTCCCAGTTCCGGCATTGAGAACTGAGAAGTTTGGACCTGCTGGACCCAAAGGAACCGGATATTTTAATATGTTCATGTTTTATCCAACATACAGTATTTCAAGGTATGGGTAAAACCCAGAGGAAATTCCTTTGCATACCTAGGTAGCATATGGCCAGAAAGGCGACCCAATGTCTAGGACTTGAATATGTTTCAAAGGATTTTGTCACCTCCACTGTTTGCATGAGGGCGGAGATTACTCAAACCAGAGCAGTCTTCAAGTGTTCCATTTCACACCTCACAAACAAAGAATATCCTGCCAGAATCCCAAATTGGTAGACTAGCTGGCATTCCTGATGTAGAGGAGGGGTTATAGAAATGAGACCCCAGAGCTCTACTGCGCATTTACCAACTAGCAGGGGGGCATGAGTCAAATTGTGTTCCCACGTTAACGACTGGCTAGAGGTAATTGAAAACCAATCCACGGTACTCAATGTTAAGGATAGGGCACAAAAGGTTTATAAACTGTTGTTCCCCTGTATCCTTTGTCTTCAATTTATCATCTGATTGCTACCTGATTGCGAGAGAATTGCTATGCTTCATACTTCTCATTCCCCAACCCCAAAGTAAGTGTACTTCTTGTTTGTTACTGTATTATTCGTGTGTCCACCTATCCAAAGGAATAAATATACTTTATTATATCTAAGACTCGTCCCAGTTCAACCCAGTGATTTGTGTAACGCTTTAATACCTGTGGCAGGCTATCGTCACAGGCTATTAAAGCTAACTGGTGGCAGCGGCAGGACTGAACTGGACCTGTATTACTAGTGTTCTGCGGGATACTGTAATATAGTGGGAACTCGATGGTAATTGCAAGTTCCTGGGTCTAAAGATATTGAACACACGTTAGTGCAACAAGTAACCTCACCTGCTGCGACCCAGAACATGAGTGAAGCGGAGAACGCCTATTACCTGAAAACTAGAAATCAGCTAAAAGACAAGTGCCGTGCCTATGGGCTGGAATATGTGGACCAGGAGGTCGAGGACATGATTGCCGCAATCACAGCACATGAAGCCGAGCTTGCAGAGTCTCAGGATACGACTCAGCTTGCCCTTGTACAGCCGCCCAGAGATCAGGGACTGAACCCAGTGCCGGAGCGGCAGGATCCCGGGGAGGGGACAAGTGCACCTCCCAGGACAAGTGCGACAAGAGGGGCACTGATGGCTGCGGCCACCAGTCCGTTTACCCCTGAAATGTTGGCACTGATTACGACGTGGGGAGACCGAGGGACAGCGGAGGAGCGGCTAAAGTTTATCTCACTGGCAGTGAACCGACCCGCTTATTGCCCCCCGGTCCAAACCCACAAAGATGAACTCCAACTGGACAAGCACAGTCTCACCAAGTACGTGGAAGGCACTGATCGGATCGACATGTTTTTAAGGAACTTTGAAACGCAATGCCGGCGGTACAAGGTGCTTCCCGAGCATAGGGTTGCACGCTTGGACCCGCTACTCTCCGGCTTGGCTAAGCAGACATGGATGGCGCTTACAGAGGAGTTTGCTGATTACTATGACCACCTGAAAGAACTTTTGCTATTTCAGCACGGTTTTACCCCTGAAGCTTACTGGGGTAAATTCCGGCTGGTGGAGAGGCACCCTCAGGAGACCTACGTCACTTATGTGACCCGCATGGCTTTGTACAGGCTACACTGGGTGGAGGGCTCTGAGGCCAGGACTTACCAACGCCTGCTTGACCTCATCTTTAAGGAGCAGCTCATGCAGCAGTGCCCGCCGGCGGTGAGGGCTTTTGTGTATGATAAAAAGCCCAAGACCTACACCGAGGCGGCGAGGATGGCAGATGACTATGTGGTCAGCCAGTCCCAGATGACCGCCAAGGTACCAGCCAAAGCGGCGACCACGCCGGTGCCGGCCAAGAAAGCTGTGAGTACCCCCCAGTGGATCCAAAAGCCGCCTGCGGGCAGCAGTTCACAGAAGGCGGGAGAGCTCCGTCATGAGCGCCGGTGCTACAATTGCAACAACACTGGTCACCTCAGACCAGATTGCCCGGAACCCCTGCGTTCCAACGGACCCTATCGGGGGCAACGCACCCCAGCTGCGAAGCCGGTAGCCCGCGTGCGGGTGGCTTCCACCAAAGAACCAGGACCGGTCATGGAAACAACTCCCAGCGAGACGTCCCATGTCACCCCTATCCCGGTTTCATCGGTGCCCACAGTCAGGAGCGGAGGACATCTCGGCGCAGACCTGCAGCAGACGGCCGGCCGGAGCAAACATCTTACCCCGGTCACAGTCGGTGACCGGCAAGCAGTCGGCTTGCTGAATTCAGGAGCCGCAGTGACCCTGGTCCGACCTGGTATGGTCCGGCCAGAGGAATTGCTCCAGGCCCTGCGATGCAGATCACTGTGGCCGACGGAGAGCCACGTTTCCTGCAGGTGGCCCGCATCTTTTTGGATTGGGGGTCGGCAAGGGTGTGCGGGAGGTGGGGGTTTTACCCGGTTTGGATGCTTAAATTCTTTTGGGCAACGACCTGGGACCGATGACCTGCACCTACGACCGTGTGTCCCAGCCCGCTGCCGTGGCGGCGGTTACCCGGAGCCAGACTGCGGCAATGCCGGCGGCGGCCGCTCCAGTCCCCCAGCCTTTGGGACCAACGTTAGCGGAGGGCACAGAGGAGCCCGGGGAGGTAAGCCAGGATCAGTTGCAACCACAGGCTGACTTACTGTTCCCTCTCACCTTGTCCCCTTCCCCTGACAATGACATGACTGGGGGGTGGCCAGACTTAGGAGCCCAGTTTAGGGAGGCAGTGAAGGCAGACCCTACCCTGGCCGGTGTGAAACTTCGGGCGTCCGAATCTCAGGCAGGGGAGGGCACTGAGTGCTGCCTATGGCATAAGGGACTCCTATACAGGGAAGAAGGGAACCCGGGGATAGAGGAGGGATTGACTGGTAAGCGACAGCTAGTAGTGCCCCAGGGGTACCGACAGCAATTGTTACGGGTAGCTCACTCTATTCCGTTAGCGGTACATCAGGGGGTCACCAGGACGCAAGCCCGGTTATTGCAGCATTACTACTGGCCGGGGGCATCCCGAGATGCGAGCAATTTCTGCCGCTCTTGTGATGCCTGCCAGTGAGTAGGTAAGGCGGGCGACCGTGTGAAGGCACCCCTGAAACCCCTACCGATAATAGGGAAACCCTTCCAGAAGGTAGCGATGGACCTGATAGGACCCTTCATGATTCCTAGCAGGTCGGGGAAGCACTACATCCTCACGGTGGTGGATTTTGCCACCCGGTACCCTGAGGCGGTAGCGCTTGGCACCATAAGTGCCAAGACAGTGGCAGCAGCTTTGCTGAACATTTTTGCTAGGGTAGGTTTCCCTAGTGAGTTCCTAACCGATCAGGGGTCGCAGTCCATGAGTGAACTGTTACATTGTCTCTGGGATGCCTGCGGTGTACAGCACCGGCGCACTACCCCTTACCATCCCCAGACCAACGGATTATGTGAGAGGTTTAACGGGACCCTGAAGCAGATGCTTCGGACCTTTATAGAGGCGGAGGGGAAAGACTGGGAGATTCACCTGCAGCACTTGCTGTTTGCATACCGAGAGGTACCGCAAGAATCTACAGGATTCTCCCCCTTCGAGCTACTATATGGCCACAGGGTACGTGGACCTCTGGACCTATTCCGTGAGGGATGGGAAGGGGAGACTACTGCTACTGATGCTTCAGTGATCCAGTATGTAGTAGATCTCAGAGACCGGTTAGAGATGCTCATGGGGTGGCCCAGGACCACCTCAGGGCTGCTCAGACAAAGAAAAAGCGATGGTATGACCAGCAGGCCCGTAGCAGAGAATTCATCCCAGGACAGCAGGTGCTTGTTCTCAAACCCACTCGGGAGAACAAGCTGATGGCTGCCTGGTCGGGATCGTACTCGGTTATCCGAAAGGTGAATAAGTGCAACTATGTTGTACAGGTAGCGCCTGAGAGGCACAAGACATACCACATCAACATGTTGAAAGAATACAGGGCACCGAGTATGGGAGCAGTGCTGGCCATTTGTAGCCCACTGCTGGAAGATCCGGCGAGCAATGCCGGTGGCGACCGTACGACGTAGGACTTGGGCCTAGAGGTGGGTGCTATGGATATTATTCGAGGGCAGGAAATAGGAGCCGTGCTCCTCATTACCTTGGAGTCGGAGGCAGGCGCCACTAGAGGAGAGATATCTTAGGCACTTTCTGCCACTTTAGGCTTCGAGACCTTCGTCTCCTTGGTCTCTTCCTTGCGAGAAACTTTGGGCTTCTTAGGGTCGTGCAAGCGCGTATAATCTTCATGACCATTCTGCATTTTGGTCCTTGACCATTTTCACCATCGCAGATGCGGGGTGTCTTAGACACTCCATTATCCGCTGTTTTTTCACGGTGTCGGGGCAGGACCATTCTTCTAGAACCTTTTAAGATGTAGTCCTTCCAGGCTTCGAAGGCATAGGGCCTCTTCTCCTGCTGGAGTAAGTTTGACTCCGGAAAGGGTTTTTAGCGTACAGTAGTGCTTCGAATGGGTGACTCATTCTTATTGACTCCCAACTGCTGTATGGCATTTGCCAGCATTTGTATGTCATCTGAACGGCAGAAGCTGGAACTGCCAAGACTCGAGCAGCGGATGCGACAGGATATGACACTGGCTTCACTTTCGCAGGGACTTCCTGAGAAAGGTGGAGATATACACATAGCAACCTCTTGCAAGTCAGTGGAAGAACTATGGGGCTCCGCCTTCACATGTGTTTCAAGTTAGATGATAGTACACCCGCTATCTATGGAGCCATAAATTGGATGGGCCTCTTTCTTCTATTACGTCGTCTCCACCATTTACTAACACCGAGCACCATACTCTGTCTGGGTCTGTGCAGCGGCCAAAGATTTTTGTTCCAATAGGTCTGGGTTACTGACCCAGTAGTAGGCATATGTCATAGGAGGAGGTGTCGGCGGGGACCTTTCCATCAGCAAGCGTCTGTTGAGGTGGGACTTGCCTCTTCAATGCCCAGCGCCCGGCGGGAAGGTAATGATAGGAGAAATTACATAATTTAGTAAGCTAAGTTCGGAGACCCCAGGTCTGAATCTCAGCAGCACCTCCAAATGTAGCCCTCTTTCCCCCTGACTAAAGAGACTACTGGTACTGCCGTTACCTGTTGGCTCACAGAAGGCCTAAGCCTCCGCCTCTGGGAGCCTAGGGTGGTATATTGATCACCTTGGTGCAGCGCCTCCACCTGCAAGGGATCCCAGCGTCGTGGGAGGAGCCCCTCACAGGAACCAATAGTAAACACACACGGTATATAATAACAACCTTTACTGAACACACACATATAATATAACAACTCGTACCACACTGTACAATGCACACCCAGCCCATTACCACCAGCGAGTGTCCCAAAGTACATTGGGTGCTAGACACCAATACCCTGATGTCCCTTTCCCAATGTCCATGCCCACCCAAAAGTGTAGGGAGTAGCGCTACCCCGTGAGCTGTTGGTGCACTTTGTTGAGGTACCTGCCGAGTACTCCAGTACTCGGTGGAGCTGACTTAGCAATGAGGATCCACTGATCCAGCAATGTCGTCGTCCGCAATGGCATCCACCTCTGCTTTGGGTGGTCTCCGGTAGGATGGTCCCACCTTTGAGTCTCTGTACGTTGGTGGTCTGGTCCCAGACCACAGGCCGCGAATCACCACGCAGCGTCTTCACTGTGTCCCTGACACTAACATTAAAATGGGGAAACATCTCTATCTAGGGGCCTTCCCTGAAGCAACCACAAACTCCCTTGATTGGGGCCTATCTGGGACCTAAGTGGGTTCTCTGGCCTAGTCGGAGTGCCACTGACACTCAGACCCTACATTCCCCTTGTCTGTCCTGTCTCCAACTGCTCCTCACGCCCTGAGCATGCCAAATGTATCTTTTTCTCACAGCTGGGATTGCTGCATACCTATTGGCTGTGCAGCGCCGTGTGACCTCTCCCCGGGTGCATGCTGGGGAATGGAGTTCCCCTGTGGAGCAAATGTCTAATGACCGCTGCTTGCACTACTGTATGCAGAGCGCATGCACGAGGCTGGAGGTAAGAGGGGGACATGGCTACATACCTATTAGTGTGTATAGTATATGTATGTGTTTGTGGGGGTGTAATATTCATGCATGTGTTGCAGCTCTCTTATTTTGGACAAATAATATTTTTTATATAATGGCTCTACTTTCTTGAAATGTTGCAGACCCCGGCTGTATACTAATGTGTAGCCAGGCTCAGAGACAATGGGGCCTATCCTAGTAGCTTCGATAACTCATCAAACTTTTTGAGCAATTCCCATATGATTTGGCAAGGTTGCTATTCAGAAAGCTCCGATGACCTGCCAAATTAGTTCAGGAAGTGCATCTTCCCGAGCGATCTCGATAATAAAACATTATCCAGCCAGCATAAAGTAAATTAAAGTTGCAATTAGCCCTGCCAGGATGAAGACTGATCTGATCACCGTCCTCCACGTCCTTGTCCTCCGTGGGCAGCAACATAACAATCAAAAAACAAACTAATGACCACTAACCCTTTAATCACCTTAGTGGTTAATAACCGCTATAGTAATTAATGGATTCACCCCCTCCCCCGCTACCAACCCGGGACACCTAACCATCCTCCCAGGGGCAACTACCCCCACCCCGCTACCCATTGATTGGCACAGTGGTCAACCATGGCCATAATATGAGCATGGTTGGCCACTATAGCAATGAATGGCAAATCTAGCAATAAAAAACAAGCACCAAATAAAATACATTACATTTAATTTAAAAAAACAAAAATGCCAATAAACCCATTTATTGGCACAGTGGTACACCATGCCCGTAATATGAGCATAGATTCCCACTATGGCAATGAATGGGCAAGCTACAAAAAACAAGCACTGAATAATTATATATTCAAAAACCTTTTGACACCTCTAGCCATAAAACACATCCACACCGGGGGAAGGACCACACAGATAACATTCCAAGAGACACTGTTTTTAAGTATACCCTTGCTTCATTCATTGTAACATCGCCGGAAGAAGAGATCAGTGTATCTCGAAAACTCGCACAAATAAAAGCATTTCGTTAGCCACAGAACGGTATCATCTATTTATTTATTTTATTTTATATATATATATATATATATATATATATATATAATGAATAGATGATACCGTTCTGTGGCTAACAAAATGCTTTTATTTGTGCGAGCTTTCGAGATACAGTGATCTCCAGCATATATATATATATATATATATATATATATATATATATAGTGTTCGACAAACCTATACATTTGCTCGCCCCGGGCGAGTGGATTTAACATCGTGGCGAGCTCCTATTGGCCCAAGCAGCATACGTTTGGTACTAGGTGGCGAGTAGATTTTTTTGTTCGGCGAGTAGATTTTTTGGTGATTTGTCGACCACTATGTATGTATATATATATATATATATATATATATATATATATATATATATATAATACTGAGTTAAGTTATGGTGGAAAGCAAATATGCAAATACAACTGTATGCTCATCTGCATGTCTTAGGCAGGTCTGCAACCCCACCTTTCACCATTATCACCCAGCATACAGCACTTCCATAAAATGAATAGATGATACAGTTCTGTGGCTAACAAAATGCTTTTATTTGTGCGAGCTTTCGAGATACAGTGATCTCCTCTTCCAGTATATATATATATACAAAAACCCTCCACAGGAAAGCAAATATGCAAATACAACTGTATGCTCATCTGCATGTCTTAGGCAGGTCTGCAACCCCACCTTTCACCATTATCACCCAGCATACAGCACTTCCACTGCAGCAAGGGATTCTGGGAAATGACATGCAATGAGCACTCAGTGCCACTTTTTGCTTCAAAAACCATTTTTAACATGGTTCCCTATAGGCTTAAGCTTGCTGCATGGTCACAGCTTTGAGCACAGCCAGGGTTAAGGTGCATACCCAGAAAACCACCCACAGACAGGTTTTTTTTTTTTTTTTTTTGTAGCCCGGGTGGTGAAAAAGTGATTCCACCTCAAAAACCGTGCTCATGGTCAAGTGAGACCAGGTGCGCAAAACTTGTGACAAAGTCTTCTCCGGAGAGTAGGCCAGTCCGTGCCAAGAGACAGTCCTCTTCAGCCGAAGCCAGAAAGAGTCCTGCTGTTACATTGACGTCGTCATCCGAGGAATCCGACGTCCATCCTGTTCCTTCCCCGTGCAGTAGGCGCAGCAGGAGGGTCCAAGTCTTTAGGGTGTTCGGCTTACGCCTACTAACCCACCGTGATCTTCTCCCGAGGGAATGGCGGTCACTAGCCAGCACTCAGTCTTTGCTCTCCGAAGAAAGGGGTGACGGCAACCCAACACGAAACAAAACCAACCCATAGTGCGAGTGCTCCAGTGCTCTGTGCAATGCAGTGCAGGAAGTGCTCAGACTTACAACAAAAAAATGTGCACGAGTGCACGCCCGGCCCCGTGCAAGGCCAGGCGGTGGCAAAAATAATTGGCTTGTCCCCTCAGCGGAAGGCAATAAGGAGGGCCAACTGCGGGAAAAATAGGGGACGGTGCAAAATAATCTGTGCTCATCAAGTGCTCGTAAGTGGAGGCCGGACGTCCAAAACGACCATCCACAGTGCAGCAAGTGATACTCCACCAGGTTTTCCACGCCTGGTGGTGCAAGATTAAAAATGCCCGGGCTACTTTGCATCCGCGTTCTCAGGCCATGACCAGAGGACCAAGTGCAGCCAGAGTGGGTCTATCCTTCACAGGACAGACCCTACACTTGATCTTAGCCAAAAGGCCGAGAACCACCCACAGACAGCTGTTTCGACCTTAATGGGTCTCATCAGTGTGGGGCTGGTTAACTGGGTATGCAAAGAAGCTATGGGATAGGCTATACCATAATACTGAGTTAAGTTATGGTGAGTAAAAAAAGTGACAAAAACCCTCCACTGGAAAGCAAATATGGCCTATAGGGATCCATGTTAAAAATGGATTTTGAAGCAAAAAGTGGCACTGAGTGCTCATTTGCATGTCATTTCCCAGAATCCCTTGCTGCAGTGGAAGTGCTGTATGCTGGGTGATGATTGGGAAAGGTGGGGTTGCATACCTGCCTAAGACATGCAGATGAGCATACAGTTGTATTTGTATATATATATATATATATATATATATATATATATATATATATATATATATATATATATAATATATATATATATATATACAAATATAACTGTATGCTCATCTGCATGTCTTAGGCAGGTCTGCAACCCCACCTTTCCCCATTATCACCCAGCATACAGCACTTCCACTGCAGCAAGGGATTCTGGGAAATGACATGCAAATGAGCACACAGTGTCACTTTTTGCCTCAATAACCATTTTTAACATGGTTCCCTATAGGCTTAAGCTTGCTGCATGGTCACAGCTTTGAGCACAGCCAGGGTTAAGGTGCATACCCAGAAAACCACCCACAGACAGCTGTTTCGACCTTGATGGGTCTCATCAGTGTTTATATATATATATATATATATATATATATATATATATATATATATATATATATATATATATATATATATATATACACACACACACACAAACACACACACACATACACGCAGTTGAGTTATGGTGGGTAAAAAAAGTGACAAAAACCCTCCACAGTAAAGCATATAGCAAATGGAGATATTACTGTATGCTCATTTACCAGAATCCCTTGCTGCAGTGGAAGCACTGTGTGCTGGGTGATAATGGTGAAAGGCAGGGTTTCAGACTTGTCTAAGACATGCAAATGAGCATACAGTTTCCATGACTCTTTTTCTACTGTCTCAGAGGAGGCTGTGTCATTGTTCATCTCCACTTCTCCCTCTACCACTTGCTCTCTTGATCCAATTCCCTCCCATCTCCTAAAACCTCTTGGTCCTACTATAATCCCTACGCTCACACACATTTTTAACTCCTCCCTCTACTCTGGTACCTTTCCATTAACATGCACCAGTTATACCATTACTCAAAAACAGCAAACTTGACCCTACCTGTCTTTCTATCTATCGACGTGTCTCCCTCCTGCCTTTTGCCTCTAAACTCCATGAACGTCTTGTATTCTCTCGCTTGCTCCATTTTCTTAACACCTATTCTCTCCTAGACCCTCTACAATCTGGCTTCCGCACTGCTCACTCCCCGGAAACTGCCCTCACTAAAATAACTGATGACCTCCATGCTGCCAAAGACAGAGGTTATTACACGCTGCTCATATTACTCGACCTCTCTGCAGCATTTGACACCATGGACCACCCTCTTCTCCTTCACATTCTCCATACTCTTGGTATTCGGAAAAAAGCTCTATCCTGGATCTCCTCTTACCTCTCCCATCGTACTTTCAGTGTCTCTTCTGCTAACACCTCCTCCTCCTCTATTGATCTCTCTGTGGGGGTACCGCAGGGCTCTGTCCTGGGACCTAATAACATCTCTTGGGTTTAAATATCACCTCTATGCTAACAACACACAAATTTACTTTTCAACCCCCGACCTTACACCTGCTGTACAAACCAAAGTTTCTGAATGCCTCTGCTATATCATCCTGGATGGCCCTCCACCGCCTTAAACTCAACATGGCAAAAACAGAGCTCCTTATACTTCCTCTTAAACCTGGCCCTACTACCTCCTTCCACATTACTGTTGTAAGTATGATTATTCACCCAGTAGCCCAAGCATGCTGCTTAGGGGTGACACTTGACTCCTCTCTCATATTCTCCTCACATTCAAAATGTTTCTAAAACCTGTCGCTTTTTCCTCCGCAATATCACAAAGATACGACCGTTCCTCTGTTACTCAACCGCTAAAACTCTGACTCAGGCCCTCATTCTCTCCCATCTTGATATCTGTAACCTCCTGCTGTCCGACCTTCCTACCTCTCACCTGTCTCCCTTACAATCTATCCTTAACGCTGCTACCAGAATCGCTCTGCTCTTTCCAAAATCTGTCTCCGCGTCTCCCCTCCTGAAATCCCTCTCCTGGCTTCCGATCAAATCTCGCATCTCACACTCAATTCTCCTCCTCACTTTTAAAGCTTTACACTCTTCTGCCCCTCCTTACATATCAGCCCTAATTTCTCGTTATGCACCATCCCGACTCTTGTGTTCTTCTCAAGGATGCCTTCTTTCTACCCCCTTTGTATCTAAAACCCTCTCCCGCCTTAAACGTTTTTCGCTGACTGCCCCGCACCTCTGGAATGCCCTTCCCCTCAATACCCGACTAGCACCCTCTCTATCCACCTTTAAGACCCACCTTAAGACACACCTGACTAGCACTGTGGATAATACTGGACACATGATACATAAAGCTTGGCCCCCTCCAGATGCACTTACCAGAATGCCCTCCTACTGTCTCTGTATGTTCTCCCTACCTACCAATAAGATTGTAAGCTCCTCGGAGGAGTGACTCCTCTTCCTTAATGTTACTTTTATGTCTGAAGCACTTATTCCCATTACCTGTTATTTATATTATCTGTTATTTATTTGATTACCCCGTGTATTACTACTGTGAAGCGCTATGTACATTAATGGCGCTATATAAATAAAGACATACAATACAGTAATATTTCCATTTGCAGTATGCTTTATTGTGGAGGGGTGTTGTCACTTTTTTTACCCACCATAATTTAATTATGTGTGATGAAACCTATCCCAAGCTTCATTTTGCAAAGCCACTATAACCAACCCCACACTGGTGAGACCCATTAAGGTCGAAACGGCTGTCTGTGGGTGGGTTTACTGGCTATGCATCTTAAACCAGGCTGTGCTCAAAGCTGTGAAATGCAGCAAGCATAAACTTATAGGGGACCATGTTATATGGTTTTGAAGCAAAAGGTGGCACTGTGTGCTCATTTGCATGTTATTTCCCAGAATCCCTTGCTGCAGTGGAAGCACTGTGTGCTGGTTGATAATGGTGAAAGGCAAGGTTGCAGACCTGTCTAAGACCTGCAAATGAGCATACAGTAATATTTCCATGATATATATATATATATATATATATATATATATATATATATATATATATATATATATATATATATAAATCTCTATCCAGAAGACTTTGATAAATAACCCTTTAGGGTGCAAGTAACTGTATCCATTTGTTTTGCTTTTCTTTTTAAAGTCAAAATGAGGGAAATGAGGCGTTATTATTGTACATAGAACAATACATGGAAAGGGTAAATCAGGAGATGGGTAAGAAAAAGGATTAGAAAAGATGATGATAAGAAAGAGAAAAAGAAAGTGTAGATTGGGGTTGAAAGAAGGAGCTGGTACAAGATGAGGGCAGACGAGGACAGGAGGCGCTAGTATTTGGCAATGAAAAAGATTTGCGAATGGGGGTTTAATGGAAGATGTACAGGCAGTCCTCGGTTATCCGACACAATGCGTTACTCAAAATGGCGTTGGATAGCGAAACGTTGTAAAGCGAAACACGTTTTCCCATAGGAACACTGTTTAAATGAAAGGTTCCGTTCCTGAAGGCATTTTAACACTAAAATACACCAAATATTTTACACAGGCAATAAGATATGCAGCACACACCAATTATATAGTGTATATACTGTATTATATATATATATATATATATAATATAACATAATAAATAATATATTATATAGTATAATATAATATAGTATAATATAATATTATATAGTATAATATTATATAGTATAATATATATATATATATATATATATATATATATATATATTTATATATATATATATATACGCTCTTACGACGCTTTGCAATGTTGTTTATGTGTGTGTATATATACACACACATACACATAAACAACGTTGCAAAGCGCCGTAAGAGTGTTGGATAAGCCGTTTTGGCGTTGTAAAAATGAACATAGGTATGCATTGCATAGCGTTGGATAAGCCATTCGTTGTAAAATGAAGCGTTGTAAAACGAGGACTGCCTGTACTGTACACTTGTGATACGACTTTAAGGTAAAAGATTTCACTACAACAAACAGTTGACTAAATGATAAATGATTCCCTATGTGGAAACTATAATTGGGAAAGTACTAAGGTTCCATGTGTTTCTTACAAGGGATGCTCTTATTTATGTTTTAAAAGTGTGGTTTGGATTTCAAGCTTTTTTTTCATCCATTTTCCATTTCCATATTGGCTTGACTTCTGCTTCCATACAGTGCCATGAAGCCGTCAGCCTGGAATCTCTTTGTTTCTCTTTTTTTTTTACACTTGGTTTCTTTCTATTTGTTTTTAAAGAACTGTGATGTCATGCTCCAATTTGGCCTCTCGGCTCCAGATTAGGGGCTGTCCATTACCTGCAGGAGGTGGGCCAAAAATGAACATAAAAGCAGTGTGTGGGAGGAACTCAAAGAAATCCCTGTGCAACCGAACATATGCAGTAAAAAAACAAAATCATCAGCTTTCAGCATCTGTGTATGACTGAGGCAGGCAGTTTCCAGTTTGTCTACATGTTCCTTTGCACGTTAGTGTTTTATATTGTTCTCTGTTATTAGACAGTGGATCCTTTTCTGTAACATGACATACTTAACGTATTCATCTATAATATTAATGTACTTCAGCAGTTTAGCTAGT
This sequence comes from Ascaphus truei, assembly GCF_040206685.1. NCBI lineage: Eukaryota > Metazoa > Chordata > Amphibia > Anura > Ascaphidae > Ascaphus > Ascaphus truei. Next base: position 79,122,664 of record NC_134488.1, on the reverse strand, counting down.
ACAACGTTTAATTCTGGTTCCCGGTATCTCCGGAATAACTGTTACTCATGCTATTTGCGGAACACAGGATATGCAGCTAGCCAGGCTAATGCAAGGCAAGGTATGTAACTATTTCTCTCTCTCTCTAAGTATATGGATACATCGTTCTAAGTATAATCTCAAGTATTTCCGTACAATACCTCATGCATATTGTCTATCCATCATTGCATTTAATGGAATGGAATGTTTGAAGCTAGTCATTTAAACAACAGTATAAAGGACATTGGGGGTCTATGGTAGAGATTTGCTAAGTCACGATTTAGTGAATCCAGTCCTATGTATCCAGTCATTCCTTAAAAACTAGAACAGTGTTATTTTGTTGCAAATTGTGCTGTATTATATGATATAACATATGTAATATATACTGCCTGCAACAGGCAGAGTCCATATATTATTCTACTGTGTTTGTATGTCTGCGTTGGCCTGTGAACATACTGGGGATTTACTATATGGAGCAAGTGGGAGGAGATTAGGACGGAGTTCCATTTGCATGTTGGTGCGGTTATGAAAATGGTATGCATGTATGAAATGTGTGATTCTTACTTTTGGGTAAGGTTTTCGGCATTGTTTTCCTCTGTCACTTTAAAGCTGGCATAGGAAGTATTTTTCACACAATTATAGGCAGCAATACGTATCAATGCAAAACATTAATTGTCAGTAATCCTCATATTGTCATTTGTAATATGTTTCCTAAAAGGAAACACCTTTCAAGCCAAACCTTTGAACTACCCTCTTAAATTAAGCATTTAATTAGTCCAGACTAATGACTACTGTCCCATACCTACAGTCTCCCCTACCAACCATTGTGTCCAAACACTGCTATCTACGGCACTAATTCCCTCACATGCTGTCTCTGTAAGTCTCCCATCAAACCTCTTAGATTGTAAGCTCTCCGAGGAAGGGATTTCCTTTCCTATTGTCGGATTTTGTTTGTTGTACTTACTGCATTATAATTTTCTGTATTGTCTCTTTTGTAAAATACAGAGTACATTGTCGGAGCTATATAAATAAAGATATACTGTATGTTCATGCATGTATACATACATAGTCTTAGTAAGCTCAAAACCCAAACCCACTACATTGTATATAAATGTGTGTCATTTGGAGTGCTATACAAGCATGGGAGGTACAACTAAAAATCATGATCTCATGAACGAATTTACTGGGGTTTAAATGGAAAGTATAAGACCAGGCAAGTAAAAAGATAATCATGGTCCAATTCTCTGCATTCTAATTTTTACAACTCTGCCTGGATGGAATCCACCTTCAGTGTAGTATTGTAGCCAATGTCTTCCAAGCATCCATGCAAAGTGAATTCTTTGACTATGTTTAGGGACTTCTACCGAGAGTACTAATGAAGGATAGAAAGGTCAGGGTGGGCATATGACTTTTCATGACATTGATAGCTTCTATAGGTATCTAGATGGAGCACTTTTCACTTAGGCTTCATAGTACTGGTACAATTTATTTAGAAGAATTAAATCTTTCGCAGCATCTTTATTTCATTTTGAAAGTTGGCCTGTTATCCAGATAATATCTTTTGAAATAGATTGTCCCTTTTGAAATGTACTTATTTGTATCTAAAAAAAAGCTTAATCTCAATGGCAGTGAAAGATTGAATGACACGATTGTTACGTACTGTATGTAACGTATGTAACAACATTGCAGTAGTTTCATCAATCAGTGCAAAATAGCAAAATAATAAACACTGTAGGCTTGCAGGTGTAACAATTCCATGAGATATTTCAAGCATGAGACAGGAGCAAGCTCCCACAGACACCTTGCAGGGCACAGAGAGCAGCATAAAGCACCATAATAATATTATTAATAGCTAATGCAAATTACTGCTGATAAATATAACAATTGAAATTCTTTTTGGACCCTGTGGAGCAGAAAGTTAAAAAAAAAAGTATAAAGCGACTATTCGACAGAATTATCACCTTCCTTTGCCAAGAAATTACTAGAGGAATAGAGGAAAGAATGTCCTACTGGGACTAGCTTTGTCTTTGAAGTTAGAGAGCCAGTTCATGACCAATGGCCATATTTACTAAGCGGTACTAAACCATGCAATGTCTCATGGCAGTGCAAGGCATCTTTTAGCGCATTCACATAATTGGGCTATAAGGAGTCCTACGGCTTAGCACTGCTTAGTAAACATGGACCCAAGTGCAAGCTCCATGTGATCTTGTACATATCTCATTTAGTGACAGACACCAGACAAATTAGATTGCAAGCACCTCTTGGCAGACATTCATTGTACATATAACAGTTATATACAGCTGTGTTCACTGTCCGTGCAATAGAAATACATTTAGCCAGCCAGCTGTGGTTTTGTAATGTATGGAATGTATCACAAAGAGATTTTGATACAGTGCATGTTACTGTATACTCACCTCTTAGTGAGTGCACAGTGGGGGAGGGAGGGATGTCTTGACACATGGCTGCCTGCAGTTTTCCCAATTCTAATGTTTCCTTTTGCATGGAATAAATTGGAGTAATCTGATGCTTTGTATCAGCTTTTTATTTCACAGCAGGGACCAACCACAATGTAATTGAATCCTCTTCACCACACTGGAGGTAGTATAGAGGCTGGTAACTGTAGTCCAGTGAGCCTAATGTTAGTGGGGAAATAAATGGAAACACTTACCAGTGGGAGATCACTTCAAACAATTCTGATTTTTTTGTCTGGATGAATAAGTTAATAAATGAAAGTGGCGAGGTAGGTGTAGCTTGCCTAGCTTTTGTAGAGAGTTTGACCCTGAGCCTCACAGAAGACTAATAAACAACTTGCAATGCCTGGTATTGGATTCTTGGGTGGTTAAATGAAGATATTGTTTAAGGCATCGTAGTAGCTATGATCAAAAGGAGCCATTTCAGAGGAGGAGAACCAGTGCCCCATGGAGTACCTGAAGGATTTTATTGGGACGGGTGCTCTCTAATCCTTGAGTGCCGGAGGTGCCGCGTAGCCAGAATGCCATGGCCTCTCCAGAACTTGCGATCATGTGACTGCTTCTTACGTGATCGCTCCAATCACTGTAACACTGTAATCAAAATAAGGAATGCTGGGAAAGGTATTGGCATCAAGAAGAGAGAAGTAGTGATGCGGGATTGAACATTTGTCAGGCAACCAAACTACTGCCGGAGCTCAGCCGCCACGCAAGTAGCCTTTGAGACATGTCACTGGTGGGACACCTGACTGCAGGGCACCTCACTGCTTTACATTTCATCCCACACCAAAAATGTCTGCCGCTCTGACAAAGTGACCGCTCCCGCGCCTGACCGCCCAACAAGCCAGCACCGATAAGTGTATGTTTAAATGTCCCATGTGGGATGGCTGCACTGCCTAGACCACCCACTCTGACGCACCATCTTTAAATGTCTGTGCGGGATGGTGTGTTGGAGCGTGCAGACTAGGTAGTGTAGCAGTCCCACATGGGACATTTAAATATACGCTTATCGAAGCTGGCTCATCGGAGCTGGCGATCGGTGCTGGAGCGCATGTTTTCTGTCAGAGCTGTTGGTCGGGCACAGCGGACATTTTTGAAACGCGGCAAAATGTCAAGCAGTGAAGTACCCTGTGGCCAGGTGTCTCACCGGTGAGATGTCCGGTGGCGAAATGCGTGGCGGCAGAGAGTCGGTGGCGTTTTGGTCATGGCCAAATATCCTAGACCAGTAATGATGCCACTTCTCAGGTCATTAGGAAGACCTCAGTACTGTGTTCAGTTCTGGAAGCCATGGGGTCTATTTATGATAACATCTCTGCTGCAAAACTGAGATAAAACCAGTGCACAAGATTTATCATGAGAAATCTCCAATTGATTTTAAAGGAATTCATTTTCTTTCATAAATATTTTACTTTTTTGCCCCACTTTTGCAAGCAGGTGACTTTTGAAATAGACCTCAATATTTCAATAAGGACATAAAAAATAAAGCTGCAAAGAAGAACTACACAAATTGTCATCTAGAAACACATCAGCAGTTTTCTAATGAGAAAAGCAAGAGCATGTGGCAGGCAAACTTTGTCATTATAAACATATGATGCTGAGGGATGAAGGAAATATTGTAAAAGTCAGAATTGATTAGATGATCTTGCTCTAAATGTACCTATTGCTTGTGTAGCCCATGTCCCCCCCCCCCCCCTGGTCGCAGATTGGACCTCTAGGGTGTAGTGAGGGCTGGCTACATGTACTATGGTGGTGCATACCTGCTTGGAACAGGAGGGCCTGAGTCTCCCGCGTTGGTATGGGGGATAACAGGGCCAGGCTTCTGGGGTATATGCATCCATCTTCTTTAGCAATGGTGCAGCGCCTCCATCTTCTGATGAGACCTATAGGGATAGGTTAAGATCCTCCCAGAAGAAGCCCTGGTCCTAGGGCGAGTGATCTTAAACTCACACACAGTCTCTGATAAAATAGCAGCACTGTCTTTATTGTCCTTGACACAACAGATCAGCAACACTTCATGCACAGCGGCACGCAGCAGTTCATATACTTTAGTGTACTCCAAATGTGTACAGGCCTTTCCTCCTCTCCCCTCCTCCAGGCTGTACCCTAGCAGGATGGGCTGGTTAGGGGCTTCAATAACCCAACCCCCACCTCCAGGATATACTCTCTGGGTGAGGGTAGATCTCCCCCCTCACCCCCTCAGCAGGGTGAGGGGCATTGGTCCACAGCACTACAGTGCTATCAGCTCTAATAAGTATGGCTGAGTGTCTTTTCTCCTATTTCCTTGAACTTCCAGACCATGCTCTCTCTGTTCCAGCACTCTCCACTCTCACAACTCCAACAGACTCCACTCTCCAACCGACTGACACATGCTCAACACTCAAACAGACTGAACACTCCTTTCTCTCTACTGCAACAGACTGACCCAGACACACACAGGAGCAGCCCACTAAATAGATACAGCCCTGCCCCCTATGATGTCAGCAGGACCTCCCCTCTGTCTCAGGCCTGCCACAGAGTCAGGGGCCTACCTCTATCACTCAAGGCAGGGCTTGGTGGGGGGAAAACCCATGATTACTACTGGCGCCTGCCCTTACCAGGGCTTATTCCAGTAGGAGAAGAATAGGTAGCCCACTATTCCTTACAGGTGCTACACTGATATGAACATTGTACGTCTGAAGATATAAACAGAATAATACAAAATAACATATTCAGCACAACTGTGCAAAACGTATGTATGGAAATGTTACAGTAAATAGATAGAGGGTTGTGCATGCACTCAGACATACAGGTGATAGTGGGGTACTTAGCTGCCGGTGCGCTGGTTCTGGGGAGCTCCTGACGTCCCAAAATAGTCCAGTAAAAAAGAAGAAGTGAACAACATATGTATGTATAAATATATGTTGTTCACTTGTATTTGGTAGCCTACACCTTGAGAAAGGCAGTATCGCTGCCGAAACGTTGGATTTCTTGGCACATTAAACCTATTCACTGCTGATTAAGACTGTGTGCCTGCTTCTTCTTTTCTGCTGGAAATGTTACAGTAGACATACTGATTGGTGACTTGCAATTTACTCTGTGAAAATGCATGGTCCATGTCTTTATGTAATATATTAGGATTATGCTTTATTTTAAAGTGACAATCCATGCTGGTTCTTTTCGCCCATTTCCTTTTCATTTTTTTTTAAGTACAGGATTCAAGCAGGGGGTTTCCGGAACTGAACCCCATTCATTTCAGCTCCTGGGACCCCCTGCTTCCGGAGATATATACCTCCATAGTGGTGCTCGTAGCCACTCCAGGTTTCACATTATGGTGAATTCTCAAAGTCCCCGGGCCCTGCTAACCAATAGGAAGCTGTAACATCACCCAGTTCGGCCTCCTATTGGTCCATGTGACCGGGGGCTTTAAACTGCAGAAAACTGCAGAGATACCGCTTTGGAGGTAAGTATCTCTGGAAGTAGGTGATCCTGGGAGCTGAAATTAACGAGGTTCAGTGCCGGGGACCCCCTGCTTCAATCTATTAAAAAAGAAAAAAATATCCATGGATTGCTCCTTTAAGATATAGGCTTTGTTTTGAGTATGTTGCATATCTTGTAGGTATTGATTTATTTTTAGAGGGGTAGAAAGGTAAGCTAAAACTCATAATCAGTAGTGCTTCAGGGATATAGTGATTAAGCACTTCCTAACATTTTTTAAGAGTGTTTAATGAAACATAGGAGTTTTTAAAAACTGAATTCCATTCTAATTAAACCGTGTTTTTCCAGCCTTTTCATACACTGCCAGGATCTTCAGCCAATTGTTATTGCAAGAAACCATTTACAAACATTGCATGTCACAAGTTGCAGAATTTACAGAATGCACTGAGGCAATTCATACTGTCATGCAAACAGAAACAACTTACATACTTACTCAATCTGAAAAATTTAGCACGTTTCAACCCAAAGAATGTAATGAAGAATGTAGCATACAAACAGAAAAAAAGCTTAATTAAGGTAGCTCATCATCCCAGGTATAAAAAAAAGTCAAACACAGAAGGGATACAATTTGTTTGGTCTATTTTGTACTTTGGAAACAAGCATAAGCTAATAGTTGGGTTCTCTCCAGTGTAACAGCTTGGTATACACATTGTTTTGTTATTGCAGCAATGAACTAATTATAGGAATTATTTTGTTGCCACATGTATTGTATTCAACAAGAGACATGTTAATACAAATCTTAGACAGTTAGCAAATGTCATTGAATGTCTAACTCTTTGACATAGATTATTCACTTAACTTTGTTAAACTTGAGCTAATATTGCACAAGATAAAAAGAAAAAGGAACACACTTTTTAGTTAAAAATTCTATCTCCATTAGATGGTGCATGATAATAAAAAAACCTGATATTGAATATTGTGATAAATAACATTGTATATTTAATGGTTCAGATAAAATCAAGTCAACATTCAATTAAAATCTAATTTGAAGGGTACAGAATATTAGGATTTCTTAGAAAACCATATGGTACAAAATAAGTTAACCTTTGTGATGTCTGAGGCAACCACTGCATGCAAAGGAATGCCTGTGGTTAACATACAAAATAACCACCCTACAAATAACTCAAAAAGCATGACATCCATGTGCAGATTAAGACTTTAGTAGCCCAAATGGCCAGTTAGTCATGAGTTAACAATAACTAGCTGGCCACTTGGGTTGCTGAGCAGTTAATACTGTATATTAATGTCCGGCAATATTAATATTATGTATTTGTAAAACCAATTCTAGATTAGTTTTATCCGATCTCTGTATATAATGGCCATTATATACATACTGTAGACAGAATAGGCTTAATGCCAGTCTGGGGTAGATGCATTTTGGGGGGTGGAGGATGGTGATGGCAGTGGGAGCACAGGAGAGAAGGAAGCGTGCTGCCGGCGATGGTAAGGTCGGAGCTCGCACCAATGGTCAGATCCAGAAGTAAGTGATAACTTCTGATTTCTGCCACTAGGGAGAACCTCCACTGCTCCACTCCACAGCCAGATAAGGAATATTAATTGAGGGGGGAGTATATGAGGTGGGGGGGGGGGGTGAGAGAGAGGATGAGGAGGGGGTGAGAGGATGATGAGGGGGGATGAGAAGGGAGTATGAGAGAGGATGAGGAATGAGGTGAGAAAAGATGAGGAGGGGGTGAGAGGTTGAGGAGGAGGGGTGAGAGAATGAGGAGGAGGAGGGGGGTGAAAGGATGGGGAGGGGGGATGAGAAGAGGAGGGAAGGCGAGAGGATGTGAGGGAGGAAGGGTAAAAGGATGAGGAGAGGGGTGAGGGAGGATAAGGAGAGGGTGAGAGAATGAAGAGGGGGTGAGAGGATGAGATGGGGCAGTAAGAGAAAAGGGGGTTGAGGGAGGATGAGTAGGGGGGGTTAAAGAGGTTGAGATGAGGGGTAAGGGATGGGATGAGAGGTGGGGGTGAGAGAACAGGGGGAGGGAGGGTGAGAATGGGGGTATAACATTTAAAAAAATAATCTGAAAGTTAATTGTGGAGGGGGGTTGAGGGAGCGGAGGGCGCATGGGTGAAGATTCTCCTATGGCAGTGAATATCCTTGCACCGGCCCTGGGCAAGTGATAAAAATTGGATATATTTTTTGGCGGCAACCTCGATTTCAGATTTTAGTGAGTAAGTTATTTGTCATTAATTACTCATTTGCATGTTTTAAACTATTCCATTCATATGCCATTTTATGCAACAGTCCTTTGATTAATTAGGTGATACAAAAAACAATTTTTGTCGCAGTAACTATTTTTTTTTTAGCAGTATTGGATTTTAGGGAATATAGTCCTTTGGTGCTTACTCAATAAGCCCAAAAGCGGCAAATCATGAAAAAATCCCATTGATTTGAATGGGAGTCTTTGGCCAATTGCGGTTCGATCATCAGTTTGGAGAATTGTTGATTTAGCCCCTTTATTCTCAATGTGCTATAAACTTTTCTGATGGATTTACCAGTTCTACAGCACCACAAGTTGGAATTAACTTTGGTCAATTACAAATGAAATGTTAGGGCATCTTTCTGGATCACAATGCGAAGATTAACAATGAGAAAAGGGCAGAAATCCCAGGGCCATTCTACATTTTGGGCTATTAACGTTACTGGAAAAAGGAATTAAAAAAATCTCAATACTGTAGTTAGCCAAAGACGTATACATGATCATATTTAGTTTTACCATACATAGAGTTTGCAATAAAATGCTTTAGTATGACAGGAATAAACGAATAAACCACAACGTCATGCTTATTTTGCAAGGCTTGAATTCCACATTGGATAAATGAAGATATATCACTTGTCCGCAGATTTACATTTCTAGAAAGGTCTGCATCCTGCTTTTCCCCATTATCTTTTAGCATAACATTCTTTAACTGCACCCATGGATTCTGGGAAATGATATTCAAATAAGCACATAGTCCCACCTTTTGCTTCATGCCCATTTTAACATGGACCCCTATAAACATATGCCTGCTGTATTACACAGCTATGCAGCACAGCCCGCCCCTAAAGAAGTGCATAGCCAGTAAAACGTACTCACAGACAGCTGTGTCAACCCTTTGGGTCTGATCAGGGTGAGGATGGTTATACTGGCCTTGCATTGGATAAAGAAAACCTTAGGTTTACAACTGCATTTTCAGCTTGTTTGTTTTTCAGCTTCATGTACAGTATATACATTTGTTGGTATTCCCTATTCCTTTTTGTCATTTTTTTCCTTTATTGAGACTAAAAATACGGTAAAGGCTGTTTCCAACTAGCCATATACTTTAATTCCAGTTATTGTATAACATTAAGGGTACCTCAATGAATATATGGTATTGTATTATACCATGAAGTTTTTCTTCTGAATATGAAATGCTGTTTTAGAATTCCAGTGGCACTTAGTTATATTTATAATTGTTGAGACTATTTAAGCTTTACAAATTGGTTTTGTACAAGCCTGTCAAGTCTAACCCATTTGTGGTTGAGTTGAGTTTCACTCATTGTTAACATCAGTGGTCTTAGAGACTTTAATTAAATCTCACTGGTTTAATGTCAATGTTTTTCATCTAAAATGTTATTCAAGTGTGTGTTTGGAGTTTGACACCTCATTTAGTACCCTGTTATAGCAGTGTACACTAAGCTTACAAGCTTCTTCAGAATGTCATGAATTAACTGGCTTTTTTCCAGGAAATTCTTTCTTGTGACCCTGAGAACATTCCAAGACAATGCTGAAATAATCTAAAATAGGCATGCAAAATGGATACAAGATGGGGTATTCCATACTCCTGTAAGCACATTCCCAATTGAGAATGTAAAGTTTGAACATTTCCTGGTCACCAATACAGCAAGAAATACTGCAGAAGACATCCTTCAGCAAACGATGTGCGATCTTTGGCTGAAAAATGAAAATATCTGCACTACAAACCAACAAAGTGCACCTTAATAAACACCATACAGTACATGAATGATTGAAAGATGTCTGCCCTCTCATATGGCATGATTTAATACCAGTTTTGTTTATAGGTGTCCTTCATGGTCACGCCCATTTGTTTCTGGGTCATTCTTTTCTATAGTCATTGCAGACTCTATGGCAATAATCTGAATCAAAGATACCCTGTTATTCATTTCAAATAGGACAGTCCCCCAATATCCAGTGTTTGTATGAACGTTACCACATGCTGAATAGTAACTGATGAGCATGCTGCACTAACACTGTTCTTTTCCTTTTCCTCCTACTGCTGTAGATGTTGATGAATGCCAAGGTCATAATGGAGGCTGCCAACACAGATGTGTGAATACCCAAGGGTCATATTTTTGTGAATGCAAATCAGGCTTCCGACTCCACGCGGACAGCAGGTCATGCATTAGTAAGTAATACATTTCTAGTGTTGAATTCTTAGATAATCTCGGTTTATGCCATTGGCAGCATGTAGTACTCTTTTTGACAGACTGTTTGAAATCTGTATAATGCTGTACAATGGAATGACTTCCTTGAAGTTACCTGATTCTTGAATAACATAAATGTCTCTTGGCGGACATATGTGCCCACTACAGCAACAACTTGTGAGACAACATAGTGACTGATCATGAAGCCAGACACGCAAAACATAGCAACACACATTTCTAATTGTACTGGCATTGCAAGCACATCCATGAAATGATCACATTCACTTTTCTCAGCATTGCTCTGTTGCTGTCATTATGAAATGAGTTTCCTTTAGCTTCCAAGTGTGGAGCGATCTGTTGTGGCCATGCTCAGGCCATGCTTGGCACTCATAACACTGACAGCTGCCATGCCTTTAGAGTGTCATTCTTTGACAGTGGCATCTGCCTTGCTGAATGCTTTCCAGGATGTGTCAAGTGGCTAGCGTTTTTGCTCTTTGTAGAAAATATAGATGTAGAGTATGCATACTTCCTTACTACCTATTTAAAAGGGAAGGACCTGGATATTTCTCATTTATTTTTATCTCCATGATGAAACGTTGCTCATCCAAGTTGCAGGATAAGAGTTCCACCATCTTCTTGATCGGAAATTTTATAGGTTCAACAGTAGTATAGTTCAATATTATGGTATAGTAAACTTTAAATCACTGGAGTGCCACAGCAACATTGATGTAAACAGCTTCCCTAATTTTCTCCTTGTCTCTGTCTCCTACCCTTGGAATTCAACCAATGTAGTCATCTTAGAAAAGTGATGTCCTTAACAGCAAGCCATCTAATAAAATAGTTAGTCTGTAAAATTCTTGAAGAGGTTATCTAATAATCTACAAAGCTATTCAGCGGGGGCTACGGTTTTCTGAGAATGTATTCATTTTTTTAATGAAATTACTGTATAAACGCATGTTTACTCATTGGGCAATAGGTCTTTGCTGGTCCAGGGACTGAGAGGAAAAATAAGCAATTTTCCAGTGCTGGACTTGTGATTCATTGACGAGCGATGCATACGGTTTCAACAGACAGCTTTATGAATGTCGTTTTTTTGTTATTAAAGAGCAATAAATAAACAAACAAAACCACGGATACCAATTAGACAGTTCCCAAAATTCCAATGTTTATTAGCTAGTTTGAGCGTAGTTGATGCTCCCTTCCAACACACCACCTTAAAGCAGCAGAACTCAATACATAATGTGATCCTTATTCAGCTGTGAAACATTTAACTAAATCTGGTAAGCTGCATCTGGTAGTATTTTTAACTGGTGATAAAATAAGCTTTTTGTACCTTTTTATGTGCATTTTTTCTGCTTTCATTTCTATTCGAGAACTTCAACTTCTTTTAGTTTAGAATTCAACTATTAATCATGTGGACCATTATGGACATGGCTTCTCTGCTTTGTACACTGGCGACACACTTTATTCGAGCTTGGCTAGTCCCACGAATTCGGGTATACCCGGGTGTATTGAGGTTTGTGACTGTTTTCTGCCCGAGTGCATTGAGTTATTTTCCAAGCAGGGATTGAAGCATTTTATTCCCGCTGGCTGCAATACTGCACAGTATATATATATACTGCATTACAATTCATGAATTTATGCCATCTGGTAGACACGCGAAGCATTGCAGCCTATTAAATCCTAATCATTATCATTTAACAGATCAGCCGCCCATCAGCCAGGCATGAACCCAGGCTGGGAAGGCAAACGCAACGGGGCTTGTCAGAGGTGAGGTGTGGTGCATTCCAGGTATCTGCCAGGTACATACCAGGTATTTGCTCGAATAAAGTGTGTCGGTGCAGTACTTGTCTATCAAGCTATTTTGATGTGTCATCAGGTAACAACTAGAAGAGATGACCATCTTGCCTTGTACGTATAAGTTTAAGTTTATCTTTTGTGGGGAAAATATTACAATACATAGTTGAGCTAATATTTAGCACACATGACATGAATATATTTGTGTGTCAGTGAAAGCCTTTGATTAATTACCATTTGAGAAACAATTGATTTAGTATTTGGTGGTACCAGTTGGTAGGGTAAGAATATGGTAAAATAGCTCAAGACAAGCTTTAGGTTACATATAGAAGTGGCAATGAATACAAACTTTGAAATCTTAGGAACCACAGGATCCCCAGAATTTAGAGTATCGTGAAACAGCTCTGGGCGATACTCCAGTGCATGTACCAGAGAAAGAAAAGGAAAAAAAAAACACGAATTGCTGCTTTAAAAGCTTCAAAGATTTAAACACAAAACACTAACCACAAAGAGAAATAATTCCAAAGTTGCATCTGGCATTTCTTTGCAAATTTATAATGGTGGGCCAAAATATTTGACTTTTTTTCATCCAAAATAGAAAAATAGCGGAGAGCTTGCTGTAGGATCTATATATGCGATTTGTTTCAAAAGGTCAAGTATAAAACAAGCTGTAAATGAAGCAGCACCTTTAAAATAAATGTATTTATGAAATCCAGTTAGAAGAACCTTATTGCGCTCAAAACAGAACATACGCATCTATGTATATATACTCAAAGTATCACTTGCAGGATCCCTACTATTACTTATGCAATCTATGCATCTCCATTTTTTCTTGAGGCTCTCATCCTCCATTGACAAGTCCCTCCCCCCACTTCTAGGGGTTAATTAAATGAGCTTTATAAACCCTCCTTGTGTGGGAGGGTCTTTTCTCCTGGCGAAGTGAGGCTACACTCGCGAAATGCGTTGAGCTGAACAGTGCAGCCACGAGGAGCATCAGCTATGGTGATGTCATCTGCTAACGCCAACATCACCAGGGCAACCGACTGCATGGAGCAGGATGCAGGGGAGAGCAGCAGACCTCGCATGACACCACCTCGCTGGGGAATAACACTCTGCTTCTTTATACTGGCAACCAAGATTTCTCTGGTAATTGCAATGTAAACGTTGTTTTTTATCTCATGTTTTGAATTAAAGGTTAGAACGCTATTTTTTGAGTTTTGTGTGTGCATTTATAAAATCCAGTAGCAAAAACTAAAGATCTGGAAAGTTTACATCGGCAAAAAAATGGTGTGTGTGCTGAGCACGCGCATTTTAAGTGAAACTTCTGTCTTTAACATTTTCCAAACAAATGATTGAACATAGAAGGCAGCTGCTACTGTTTTTGTAATGACTTGGTTCGTTTATTTGGTTTACTTGGTACCTATATGACACAAAGCATATAGGCATACAGTAAGGAATTACAATTTTGCACACACATGGAAACATTGATGGAAAAAAACCCTTATCAGAGCGGTATGTCTACTTAGTTTATCATTCATTTTTTAACTTCTCTTTTTACTTCTCTTTTGCTGCATCTGTGGTCCGTCCACACGTTGCTGGTTAATTTCTAAAAAAAAAAAAAAAAAAACATTAAATTCCATTTATAAAGCAATTTTGTGATCTGTATTGTGTTTCTGGTTGATAGTTCAAATCATGTTGTATATGTTAATTACAAGTTTAAATTGCTCACTGTTCAAGTGCCTCTACATAGTTTAGCACACAATCATTTAAAATCATAAACGTTTAAAAAGAGCTTGAGAAGCTTCTGTCTCAAGGGTCCAAGTGATGTTTACATTTATTTTACTTTTGTGCAATTTATCCCACGGAAATTAGCAGAATAAACCCAATTGAATGGCTTTAATTTGCTTGAATAAATTGGTTACAGATCAATTTTCTTGTCACCATAAAATATTGTACATTACTGTCCTGAAACACAGGGCCCCTCCACCCAGAAATAAAAACACAACACACCATGTGCTAAGACCACAGCACTATAGCATTGAATAAAACAATAATGTCTTCACCAACTTAAAGAGGTAATGCATGCCAGTTTTTTTTTTTTTTTTTTTTCATTTTTTACAGGATTGAAGCAGGGGGTCTCCGGAGCTCAACCCCATTACTTTCAGCTCCGGAGACCCCTGCTTCCAGAGATACTTACATCTGAAGTGGGTGCTGGTATCTCCCTGCAGTTTTCTGCAGTTTAAAGCTCCTGGTCACATAGTCCAGGCTGGGTGACGTCACAGCTTCCTATTGGCCCGGAACAACGGGAGCTTTGACAATCCGCCATAATGTGAACCCTGGAGCAGCTACGAGCACCCACTATGGATCTCTGGAAGCAGGGGGTTCCGGGAGCTGAAATGTAATGGGGTTCAGCTCCAGAGACCCTCTGCTTCAATCCTATATTAAAAAATGAAAAGAAGAAAAAAACACATGTGAATTGCCGCTTTAAACTTTAATTCACATCTATTATTTATAAGCCAGTCCATTTTGCCAATTGCCTCCCACTTAGGGGTTAAAAAACACATACTTTAACCCTTGCTCTGCTCCCAGCCGGGAGCCTAAATCTCAAACAATTAAACATCTTGTAACCACAATCACCACGCTATGACAAACTGTTGCCACTAAATAAAACTGCATGTATTGTTATTGTTTAATATATACAGCTCAACCCCGTTATAGCGCAATCCGCTATAACGTGGTTTGAGCGTGGACCCCGAATTTAAAAAAAAAAAAAAAATTGAAAGTTTTTTTTTTGCACACACTCACTGCACACACTCACTGCACACACTCACAGCACACTGCACACACTCACAGCACACAGCACATACTCACAGCACATACTCACAGCACACTGCACACACTCACAGCACACTGCACACACTCACAGCACACTGCACACACTCACAGCACACTGCACACACTCACAGCACACTGCACACACTCACAGCACACTGCACATACTCACAGCACACTGCACACACTCACAGCACACTGCACAAACTCAGAACACACTGCACACACTCACTGCACATACTCACAGCACACTGCACACTCGCAGCGCACTGCATAGCAACACACTGACACACACACTGCACACACACACACTGACACACACAGCACACTGCACAGCACACTGCATACACTCATAGCACACACTCACTGCACACTGCATACATTTAAAGCACACTGCATACACTCACAACACACTGCACACACTCGCAGCACACTGCACACACTGCACACACTCAGCACACACTCACAGCACACTGCATACACTCACAGCACACCGCATACACTCACAGCACACTGCACACACTCACAGCACACTGCACACACACACAGCACACTGCACACACACACTGACACACACACACAGTCTCACACAGTCAAATACACACACACACACACACACACACACACACACACACACACACACACACACACACACACACACACACACACACACACACACACACAGACACACACACACACAGAGACACACTGTCTCTTTAAGGGAGCTTGCTCTCACAAGACGGAAGCAGAGACAGGGAGAAGAGCTGCCAGATGCCGGGTAAGTGCTGTGTGCTGTTGCCGCTGCCCCACTGGGTCTGGGAACGCTGGAAGAGTTCTCAGCTTTCCCCCTCCGGCGGACACGGTACCACCACAAAAATTTTTTATTCGGCGGCCATTTTTTTTCCACAACCCCGTTTATAACGCGGTGGTCGCGGGTGGCCCTGAGGACCGCACTATAACGGGGTTAAGCTGAATATATATATATTAGATAAATAACAAATATGTTAACTATAAAATAAATTACAAATATTATAAATATAAAATATGCAATTACATAATTGTCTGTCTCTTTATTCAAGAAAAACTTCAGGGGGGACTGGCTACTGATTCCTCTTAGATGCGAACTGACCCTTGCACCCTGGAAATAGCTTCTTCCTTCCCGCCAAAGTCACAAACCACCTTGTGTACCAAACCCTCAAATAAGCGGCTTGCAAGTGGCCAGCAACAACTGGATCAATTAGCCGCCACTGAGCCCAATCTGTCTTGTTACTAAACTCTGGGTAGCAATAGGACCAGCGATCTCATAATAATTAAACACAAGGGGGAGGGGTTATGGCCTGTTCCCAGCAGCATGGCACCCCTCACTAAATGCTTTAGGCTTTCATTATATAACATTACAGATAGTCCTCGGTTATCCGACACAATGCGTTATTCAAAATGGCGTTGGATAGCGAAACATCTTAAAGCGAAACACGTTTTCCCATAGGAACACTGTTAAAATGAAAGGTTCCATTCCTGAAGGCATTTTTAACACTAAAATACACCAAATATTTTACGCAGGCAATAAGATATGCAGCACACACATACATTATATAGTGTATATACTGTATTATATATATATATATATATATATATATATATATATTATAACATAATATATAATAATATATACTATATAGTATAATATAATATTATATATATATATATTATATACACATAAACAACTTTGCAAAGCGTCGTAAGAGCGTTGGATAAGCCGTTTTATCGTTGTAAAAATGAACATAGGTATGCATTGCATAGCGTTGGATAAGCCATTCGTTGTAAAATGAAGCGTTGTAAAACGAGGACTGCCTGTATAAGCGATACTGTAGTGTAAACAATCACAGACTGGGAGACTTCCAGCAGAAATATTTTTTGTGCAAAACATACTTTGCCCAAAAGTGACTTCTGGTTCACATTACATGTACAGGATTGGAATGTACCCTGTATAATAATAATACAAATCCCTTCATAGTCTAGCAAGATTATGGTTTGTAGAAGTCATTGGAGGTTAGTATAAAACTGTATACATTTACTCAGGGCTGCCGACAGCTTTCCCGGGGCCCAGGACTAGAGTTTACATCGCCCCCCCCACTTCCCCGTCCTATGTCTGCAGGCTTGTGTGACCCCCCCTCTTTCCCTTATATTTCCCCCTTCTCACACACCTCCTCAATCTCTCACCCCCCTCTATTTCTCTCCTTTCGCTCATTCTCTCCTTTCCCATGTATTTCTCTCCCCCGTCCCTCACTCCCCCTCACTCGCCCCCATCCTTCTCTTACACACCCACTCTCTATAACACCCCCACCCTCCTTAATACCCCCACTGCTCCCCTCCCTCATACCCCCACTTCTCTCCTCCCTCCCTTACACCACCATCTCTCCCCCTTTCACCCCCACCTATCCCACTGCTGCCTTGCTCAATCACCCCCTATCTTGCTCACTCACGCTCCCTCGTCACTCAATCCCACTCAATCAATCCTCAACTCTCTCAAATCTCAACCCCCTACCCATATTCAATCTCCCCACCCCACATTCAACAACCAACCCCCACCTCAGACTCAATACCCAACCTTCCCAAACTCTATAACAAGCCCTCCAACACTCAATAACCCCCCCCCCACACACTTTTACCATGAGGCGGCAGGCCTCTGGTGCCGCTCTGATCCCACCGGCAGATACGTAAATCGGCCGCAACTTCCGGCACTGACCAGCGCACATGCAGGGTGGGGCTTGAGTGAAGGCTGGCCGGACCCAACCTCAAGCACCAGCCAGCAAGGACTCCCACTTCCCCAGGACCCAGGAAAGTTGTCCCAGCTCTCCCTTCCCCCTCGGCGTAAGCTCTGCATGTACTTATAGTTCAGTACAGCTCAACCCCCTTATAACGCTGTGCTTGGGGTCAAAAGAATCACATCGCGCTATAAGTGAATCGCGTTAGAAATAATGTACAATTGTATGTATTCTACAATAGAGTATTTAAGATACAAATAATCATGTTGTAAAGTATTCATAAATACAAAAATTGGGAGCCGCGCTTGCATCGCGTTATAAGCGGATTCGCGTTGTAACGGATCGCGTTATAATGGGGTTGAGCTGCACTTACTGTTACTTCTGTGAAGAACAAACTTCCCCCGCTTAGTACCTGCATACCTCTGTAATGCATCATTGATTTATGTATTGCTTTGGCTAATTGTATTGAAATTAGTTTAAACAGTCAAATTAGACCAGCATGGTTATGTCTACAGTAAGAGCTTTGACAGAACCAGTGCATCTACTTTTCTATCTACAATATATCAACAGTCTATCTAGTATGTTATTTATTTATCATTCAAAGCAATGCAAAGCAGAGTACTTATTGCCATATTTCTCTGGGAATAAACACTTTAATAAACTGGCACAGTAACTGTCTTTAATATGGTTGTACATAAGCCTTATAAGTGTCTTGTTAGTATGTGAAAATTATGGGAGGAGCGCTCAACTATAATATAAATTATTATATATAATAAATAATTCATTAAATGTGATAGTGAAAAGAAATCGTTTGAAGAAAAATATTATTAATAATTGATAAAACAAAATAATGAAATATGATATAAATCTTAATTAGTGAAAATATGAAACTAATATTGCTGACAAATAATATAACGATAAACTGCTAAGGTAAATATATTGAAAAACCAGAGATGTAACATATTATGTTGAAATAGTTCTAGAATCTATTCCCCAACCCAACTATAATAAGAATGGATGATGTGCGACTGCCTGTGATGGAGACTTCAACTTTGTTCTATGAGCTCCTTACTACCATTGGGGACGTAATAAAATAGGGAATAATAGGGCAACATTTTTTTTACTTTTTAATTTTTTTTCATTTGATTTGTTGTGATGGATAAAACACCTTTAATTGCACTCACAATGTGAATGTAAAGGAATGGCTTATGGTAAAGTTACTGGTAGACCGCAGATCAGTTGGCATGGAGGCTCTCAGTAGCTACTTCAGGGTTCACTCTTTTTGTTTTGTGTGCCTTGTTTTGCCTCCTTGACTCATCTTCATCTACTGTGCTGGATATGCAGTGTCCCGCAGCTTGGAGAGTTCTTCCATCAGTCCAGACACTACCTATCTCCGAATGTTTCACCCCATGGCGTGCACTTGAGGGAGCGTGCCAGTGCATGAGTCCCTTCTATATATACCCTTTCTGTATCTTGCCTACCAAGGTAATTATATACATCCAATATGGACAAATATACATCTATCTACAGAATATATATATAGATGTATAAATGAATATACATCTACACAATTTAAACATATACACACAGTAGACTAAATAACAAAATAATTCCATCAATAAATACCTCACAATAAAATGACTGTATGAATATTAATTTCTGCTGTGTTATTGGTGATAAAAGATTCTGATCAGTTGTATTGTAATTTATATGAAAAATGTACAATCTGTTCTTTATATGTCTTCAAACCAGTTAAGCTTTGGGGCTATTTAATGACTTATCAGCATTTTTCAAGGATTTTTGTTTTTAACATTTTATTTACAGCATTGCTTTGAGGTGTGAACGTGCAACAGCCTATATCCCCCTAAATCAATATACACCGGATGCCATTTCTAACATTTTGTCCACAGAATTTTTGTCCAAATACATTTTGTTGACAAATTACTTTTAAACAGGTTACAAAATCTATTTTGTTGAAAAATATTTCTTAAGGCATATGAAAAACATCTATTTGGTTGACAAAAAATTCTGAAAGGGAGGAGGAGCGGCTCAGTGAGTAAAGACTGACTGGCACTGAGTTTGAAGCAGGGGAACCTGGTTCAATTCCCAGTGTTGGCTCTTTGTGACCTTGGGCAAAGCACTTTATTTCCCTGTGCCTCAGGCACAAAAAAAATAGATTGTAAGCTCTACGGTGCAGGGACCTGTGCCTGCAAAATGTCTCTGTAAAGCGCTACATAAAACTAGCAGCGCAATACACGAATATGCTATTATTATGAAAACAGGTAAAAATGTAACATGTTCCAAATAACGCAATACCGTGTTCCTACACTGTAATACAGTACATGTGCGTTACCTAAACATAACTCACATGCACACGTAAAAATTCAAATAAATACACAGCACATCATATGAGCAATTTTAGCCTAACGTTACCGATGTTAACATAGCTGAGGAGGCTTCCACCTCTACTGCTGCTGGTCAAGCGTCCAGCTTAGCACCATAACATTTAAGATTTAGAGGTACTAATTAATGGGATCATTAATAACCATGCCAAGCCATTAGGGGACCTTTGTAATAGAACAAGCACTGCAGAGAAGAACCACATTTTGCCTTCTATTTCAGTGAATATAAATGCCCAAGTAAATGCTGTTTGAACAGTAGACATGTTAAAAATAAAAAAAATAAATAAAAAGATGGTCAGATAGCAAGCTCAGTGCCCCTGCAAAAGGGGGCCCGACGGCCGGATAAAGCAGTTGTACCCGACCTCTGGCCGGCTTGTTTGCCCGGCTGCCGGTCCTCTCTTTGCCACCAGGCCCGGCTCTCATTTTCTTGATCTTTTCTACACCATAAATTATTCTCTGCAATTGAAAACTGCTGGAAGATTTGAGAGTGAATTATATTATTAGGATGAGGAAGGAAAAGTTTAGGCATTTAAAAAGTAGAATAGTTTGGAAGTATCTCAGTGGGCCATATTTCCTAAGGGATGCTTTTCCATAAGACACCATACTGCCCATTCACTGGAATGAGCCAGAAGGTTTCTTCCAGCACTTGAAGGTATCTTATTGCATGACACCACTTAGTAAATATGGGTTTGTGTCTTTAGTCTTGTACCTCTGCTACATACAGTATTTGATTATATTTGTTAATTTAGCGGGCACCACTTCTATTTGATATCATGCATGGAATGACTTGTGCATAATATTCTGTTTACATGTGTATACAAATTACTATTTCTGCTAGTGCAAGGTACGTATATAACAATACAGTATTGAACTTTTATATTATGTGTATTTTGATATTGACCCTCAATTGTCATGGAAATATTTTGTTTTGTTGGGACTATTTCCAATTGCTCTTCTAGTGAAATGGATTAACCAGCAGTTCAATACAAAATGACCATTGTCACAGCTTTGAAATGTTGGCGTGTGTTTAGGCAGATAGCTAAATAGATACATACTTAGATATTGTATAGATACTTGTAGGCACGTGGAAGGAATTTCAGGATGTAATAATAAACATTATCCCCTATGTTTATATAATTTATGTCACCACCCCACTTATGGGGCTTTCATTTTAATATAGAGGACATGTATTCAGTTATGAGATATATAAAGCTACCCGTTGTTGTGGATGTGTTGCTTTTGTAAATGTTTATCTTGCTTCCTTTAGCTGTGTACTCGTGCTCCATCAGCAATGGCGGCTGTGAACATGACTGTGTGCAGCTTACTGTGTCACACTATCAATGTCGCTGCCGACAGAACTATCAGTTGAATGAGGATAGCAAGCACTGTGACTGTAAGTAACTGGCCTTCTCTTCTAATAAATTACAGAGGGGGGAGCTTTGTTGTGGATGGAAGTTATTTGAATGGATGCCTAATGGCAGTTAAATTACAAACATCCTCATAAATCCTATTGTTGTCTTAAATATAAAAGCGTTTTCCTGCAAATAGTGTAGTTTGATAATGCTCAAAGTAAAGCTTTTCTAACTGTGAGGCTTTTGTAAACTTGAGAGACAAATCTGTGTTGAACTGTGATCATTCTTTATGAATTAAATTCATTGCATTTTACTATTAAAGCAACCCGCCAAAAGGCTTTGGAAACAATGCTTGAGATGGACAAGAACACTTTATTACGATGATTCAATTTGCTCGATGACATGGAGAAAAAGTTTTTATTTGTCTCAACTTCTTCAGCACCATGTACAGAACATGAAACGTAGAGATCGTGTTCCGTACATTTCATGCAGATGTTTTAGGAGGAGATTTAATGAATGCAAAAGACAAGGAAAAACTGCACTAGCTATTGACACATTGTGTGCTGATTATCTTCTCCTCCGACTGTTCCTACAGGCATGTGAAATTTGTCACTGGAAGCGAAATTGGCATAAAGCACAATAATACATTGCCACAAGTGATGCAGGATTGGCTTTATCCTTAGAGAAATGCTCCAGTATTCAGGACTTTAAACATCCTTCCTAAAGCTGCTATCTATGTTATTAACACATTCTTAGTTTTATTTTAATTGTAATAGCACGCTTAATTATTTGTAATAACCTCTTTTCTGTTGCCTATCCACAGAACACTATGGTCATGTTGTGACAAATTACCCTCTTTTTGTTTGAACTGGTTTCTCTGTATCAACAGTGAGCAACCCATGTTCTTCTAGAAATGGGGGTTGCATGCAGCAGTGTAACAATGATGGTGGACTTGTTAAGTGTGCCTGTCACTCTGGATATAGACTTGCAACGGATGGCAAGACTTGTGAAGGTAGATGTTTTTACTCATGTCAATTAGCAATTTATAAAAATGATTAACACATGGGGCATATTTACTAAGCAGTTAGAAACATTCCGGGGCTGGAAGACAGCACACAGCCTATTCAAGTTAATAAGCTGTAAGGTGTCTTTTATATACAGTAGGGAGCATGGATATGAGAGGTTAAATGTGTCTTGTTTCCGGTTTCATAACACAGCAGTAATATCTGCATGAAGTGTGTCCCAGCAAGTAGTGCAAGAAGGATCCATTGTTATATTGCAAGAATAGTTCATGTCTACTACTGTTTATAATGATGTACAATAGCATAAGAACCTATAAAGATAATTCACTTTATCAATTAGCTATTTGTGTCCACCAAGTCATTTTGCTGTATTGCTATAGTGTAATTTAGGCTTAACTTCCAGTGGGCAGCTACATTGGACTTCAACTTTCTTTTGTTTTTTTACATTTCATATAATACAGGCATACCCCGCTTTAAGTACACTCACTTTAAGTACACTCGCGAGTAAGTACATATCGCCCAATAGGCAAACGGCAGCTCACGCATGCGCCTGTCATCACGTCCTGAACAGCAATACTGTCTCCCTACCTGTACCGAAGCTGTGCGCAAGCAGGGAGACTATAGAGACTGTTACAAATGCATTATTTACATCAGTTATGCACGTATATAACGACTGCAGTACAGTACATGCATCGATAAGTGGGAAAAGGTAGTGCTTCACTTTAAGTACATTTTCGCTTTACATACATGCTCCGGTCCCATTGCGTATGTTAATGCGGGGTATACCTGTATGTGTTTTCATGATATATAATTCCATATACTCTCATGTTTGCATATTTTTAGTACTCTTCAACTATTTTGTTTTGGAACGCAACAGACACACTGTCACTCGGTAATTTAATTTCCAAGTGTCACACTCTCAGTAACTTGATGGATATAAAAGAAGAGTTTCTTTTTCTGGCTTTAAATATGGCAATCCTAAAATATCGTGAAACAAAGATTTTAGCAACTGTAATGACAAGTTAATTTATATTTTGATTTAGTGCGGTTATGTGCTTTGCCAACAAATTTTTGTTGCCATTTTAACAGTGGACAGTTTAATTAGGCCTTGGTAGTACGAGACAGCCCTTTATTGCGTAATAAAGTATTAATAAGTCAGTTAGAAAAGAGAGCGGTAAGAAATGCAAGTTGTTCCATTGTAGCATGCTTTTCTTGGCAGAATTATTTCTCTGCTCCAATGCCCACTTTTCACATTTAATAATCTCTCAGTTATGTCTCCCACTTTTTTTTAAAGACATTAATGAATGCGTGACTGGCCTGGCCATGTGTGCACACAGCTGTCTCAACACTCGAGGCTCCTTTCATTGTGGTTGCAGTCCAGGATATGAATTGGGGGCTGACGGAAAACAGTGTTACAGTAAGTATTTTACTGGGGAGACGAGAAATGTTTGCATTAAAGCGGGACAAACCTCTGTAACACCTGTATATAGTCTGCATCTTTTACAATGATAGATCTGGCGTGCTTTCTGGCCAGGAGCACATAACAATCTGCATGTGTATTTACAGCTCGAAGTTTGACACAAATACAGTAGGTACATGCTGAGGTCAGAGACATTTATTTATTAGATCACCAAAAAAGTTTGATATTCTGTTTGATCTCCCATTAGGATTCTATGAGATTTTTAAATGTCAGCGAAAAATGTATTCCAATATCTTCAGTAGCCAAAAACAGCAAGTGAGTGCCAAGGTTAAGGGAGAGGATGACATGGGGTGGTGGGTTACAAGGGAGTGGGTGACATGGGGGAGGAGTGGGCCACATAGGGGCGTAAGATGGGGGGGAGAGAGGGTGACATTAATGTAGGGGAACCTACCTTCTCTGGTGCAGCTGCAGGATGCTCGGGGGTTAACTGAAGATTGGATGTTTTCTGTCTTCTCCTGGTACCACCTTCTCTCAGATTTCCGACCCTACGGCTGCACCAGATGTAGGTGTAGTGACCCACAGTAGAGGAGCTGGGTGATTTGTGTAATGTGGGAGGCGGGTCCTGAACCCAAATCAGAGACATAAATAAAGTTAATTTCTGCCTTGCATTTGGCCTCATAGAAGTAAGTTGCATTCGGTTTAACTTATGAATTTCAGGGGGAGTTCAGATTGTCGTGTGTGTCACCCGAACATGAATGGCCCAACCTTAAAATATAGTGTTTTATGTATGAAACTGTACAATTTATTGGCCCAAAAGGGGTGTGTGATTTAGCCTCTGACACTGGCAGTGTTAAAGTAGGAAGGAAGGAAAATCCGTGGCAATGATGCACAGATAGGGGACTGGGGCATGGACAAACAGAGGGATACAATGCATGGGAATAGTGCAAGGAGGAGATATTTTATAATGGTTCTATATGCTTGTTTTTATTACCACAAATAAATATGGAGCTCTACTGATTGATTGACTGAAAGGTATGAAACCTTTCAACTTCCAAAGCATCTGCCAATTATACTCAGCCAAAGAGTCAGCAAAGACTGCACCTGCTGCCCGTTTTGTTTTACTGATAAATATGTGGCACATTAACAAAGTAATACAGTTGTGGTGAAAAGCTAGCTTATGGCTAACACAAATCTGATACATAAATGGGATCTTAATTAAAATGTACACATTTTGCAATATTTGCGTTTGTGTGGCACATAACCTATTAGTTTGTTAAAATACCTTGTTACATTTTCTCCATGTCTTATTATCCGCCTTATTATCAGTCTTCCTTATTTGACTAATATTGTTTCTCTTCCAGGAATAGAGATGGAAATCATTGATAGCTGTGAGATCAACAATGGTGGTTGTTCACACCAGTGTCGTCACACTAACACCGGCCCACTCTGCAGCTGTCCTCATGGATTTGAGTTGGATGTGGATAGAAAAACATGCACAGGTAAATCGTTTAGAAAAGTTTTGTCGACCAGACCAGGTGCTATACTGGCATACCCCGCATTAACGTACACAATGGGACCAGAGCATGTATGTAAAGTGAAAATGTACTTAAAGTGAAGCACTACCTTTTTTCCACTGATCGATGCATGTACTGTACTGCAATCATCATATACGTGCATAACTGATGCAAATAACGCATTTGTAGCAGGCTCTATAGTCTCCCCGCTTGCGCACAGCTTCGGTGTAGGTACAGCCACGGCCCCTTTTATTCTCCAACATTACCGCTTTTTTCCGGGATTTTTTCCCGAATGCCACGCCCTTTATCCCGTTCGTGCCGCGTTCATACCGCGTTCATACCGCATACAGTATATTCAATATTATGGGGGTTACGCAGTAAGTGGCGGAAAGGCACTTAGAAAAAATCAGGCCTTTTCCTGCCTGGGATTGATGCCGGAGGTCTCCGGAGCTGATACCCATTAATACCAGCACCGGAGCCCCCCGGCATGCATCCGAGGCAGTAAAATGCATTTAAAGCCCACTTCATTACCTTAGTGGCTAACCGCTAAGGCAATGAAGGGGTTAACCAGCCGTGCCAGGTTTATTGTGGCTAGCGGGGGTGGGTGAAGGTGTTATTTGGCCCTTGGTGGTTGTTTAGGGCTTGCGGGGGGGTTGCGTGTGCACTTAACCCCTTCACGACCTTAGCGGTTAATACCGCTATGGTCATGAAGGGGTTAAGCCCTCCCGCTACCCACCCGCAAGCCCTAAACAACCACCGTTGGGGCTAATACCACCTTCACCCACCCCCGCTAACCACAATAAAAAAAAATACACACACAATACTGCTGGTATTAATGGGTATCAGCTCCGGAGACCTCCGGCATCAATCCCAGGCAGGTAAAAGGCTTGATTTTTTTTTCCTGATTCCCCTGCTTAGTGCATAGACTCCTAATTGAGCGCAAAAATACCGGAACATATTCCGGAATAAAAAAACGCATCTGCCCGGGTTATCAAAGTTGCGCCGATTCGGCCGCATTAGGATAAAGGCGGCCGCCACTGTAGGGAGCTGGTATTGCTGTTCAGGACATGATGACAGGCGCATGCGTGAGCTGCTGTTTGCCTATTGGGCGATATGTCCTTACTCATGAGTGTACTTTAAGTGAGTGTCCTTAAACCGGGGAATGCCTGTACTTGATTTTTGTGTTTAAATGCAGTTTCATTTAGAGGCAACTATCCTTTAAAAAGTATCTCTTCAAAATGTTAAAGATATAGTTTTACACTACAGGAACTATTCAGAAGGAAGTTTAAATCAAATAATTGTTTACAGGAGTAGGGAGACAGCCATATTTGATTGGTCATTTATAATACTGGGAAGATGAAGTGCCAGAAGAATTAGTAATGAATATCAAGTGTACTTTAGCCTTCTAATGTTCTCAAACTGGGATCTCTCATTTCAAAGACTAGTTCCTTAACAATAAGGCTAAACATTTACCTTTTTGCATTTCATACTGTAGAATTTTTTTTTTTATAAATAACCAAGAAAAAAGAAAATATATATATATTTTCTTGTACTTGCCAAAGTAAACCAGAGAGATGCAACTGATTTTTTTTTTTAACCTGCAAAGCTTGATTTTGTGGTTCCTCGTGCAATGGCTAAATGTCAGTGAGTTAGGATTATACAGGGTATATAATCATAGGGTTGTTAAGAACATTATGCTCAGCTGGTGACCCTTGTGTAGGTTTCTGAGGCTTGAAAAAATAATATCTAATGAAACATAAGCCTATGGTGGTAAAGCTGGAAGTATATTTCTATTAAGCAATTGTAAACTTTTCCCCCAAACCTGGAAATAATGTTCACGGACAGTTCCCTGAATTCTTTTCTTAATCTCCCATAAGGACAGATTCATCAAGCCAAGTCAATGGAATGGGAGTTGACACTGGATTGGGTACGCTAAGCAGAACCATGCTTACTAAATCTGCCCCATAGTACCTTTTAAAAAATAAAATAAAGATGGCTCTGGCAGCTG